>NC_047046.1:86379045-86644045 GCF_011762595.2 Tursiops truncatus | reverse complement strand
GATGGGTAACAGTGGTGCTTAATAAGTATTTATCAATCGAATGAATGAATGAAAGCATGTGAGAATTCTAGTGCATAATTTTTATTTTATTTAGTATCCTATAAATCAAGGATCTATTCAGTATTTGATCAGCATTATAAGTGGCATAACCCAGATTAGTTAGGAATCATGTGATCTATTAAAATGGCCATAGACAGGTCAGCACAGGAGGTGCACAGACCTTTTCTTCTCCTCCTTTTTCCCTCATCCACTCTTTGCAAGGGCAGCATACCACAACAGCTATGGTCTCTTTACCTTCTCCCAGTTCCCCCCCCCCCATTCATTAACTAGGAGAGAATAATATTTAAAGACAGGGGAAAGCAGTCACGTTTTAAAAACTCTTTGCTGTTTATAAATGCAAAGGATGTGGAATCATTACCACTGTAATAATAGCAAACTCCTGGGATTACAATTATAAAAATATCAGTTCTACAGAGTTCAGGGAGGATTATGAATACAATTGCGATGGGTTGAAATGGTCCTAGGAGAAGGAATACTTTCTCTATAGAATTTATAGATCACAGAAGCTGTTTCAAGAATGGAACCATAAAAATATGGAATTTGATTAGATTGTACAAGCTAGTATGATATCTCAGTTAATTATTGATTGGCTCAGATTGTAAGTTTACTTTAATTCCTGGATAGAATTAAATTACTCCTGAAGAAAAATTTAAGGATCACAAGATACAGTTTTTCTATGTATAAATGGATCTATATAAGTAAACTGCAAAATTAAAGATAAGCAATGACTAGAGTTTCAGGAAGAAAAGAGCTTGGGTATCCTCCCAGCATGGTATCTGGGTGTCTTGAGCAAGTGTCCAGGAGAATGGGACTGAAGCTCTCTCACCTTTAATGATCTAGCCTCTAAGAAAAATGCTATTTGAAATTTTGATTTGACATATCTACAAAGCATGATTCTATCAATTTATGTGGACATGAAACGCTTTATTTTACCAAGTTCAGAGCCTCGTGAAGAAATACTTCAAGTATGATATTTTTATGTGGAATTCTGTTGATCTGTCTGGGACAGGTTATTCTATCCTATGTTACCTTTTTTTAAGGCCTTTGAAATTATGTCTTTACAAACCCATGTCTTCTGTGTACCTTAGCATTCCTCAAAGGATTGTGGGCAAATCTCTGACAGTTTTGGGTGTAAAGAAGAATTTCAACTTGAAAACTGAAACAAAGTAAATCTCATCCGTTAACACAAATAAGCATATCATTTGGAAATGAACAAATTTGCCATATGTTAAAGCACTTTTTAGTATGACAAGGGGTGTCTTTACACTTTGCTTTATTATATTTTTTATTTTTACGTTTCCAAACCAAGAATGGGTTCTCTGGTGGAGCAAGCACTGAATTTAAAAAATCATTATTTCTAGTCCCAGAGCCATTTCTTACTAATCATCACCTGAGCTAAGTCATGTTCCTGTGGAATCTTTGTGTCTTCATCTGTAAAATTAGAGGCTGCATTAACTGACCTCTGATAGCTTCTGGAAGATGTTATGATAAGTCAGGGAGATGTGACAGGCCCCATCTTGACTCCCATCATGTGAGCAAGGAGGACGCAAATGCAGATGCGTGATCATGAGTTGTGTACAGCCTGGTGTCCACCACTCACAATAAGTACCTTTTGATTTATGTATGCTGTATTTCTTACATTCATTTATGTAGCTGATTTATTTGGAATTTGTTGATGTTTACCATTTACCATGTCAACAAATTTATGCAGGAACCTGTCAAGCGTTGCCCAGATGAAAGGAAGTACACACTGTGTTGATTATAGCTCATCCTGAGACTGAAAATATAGATCATTGCATACCATCCCCAATGCATATGCAAAATGAGAATGTCCTCTGCTTTTTCTCAATCAGAAGCTTTTTATAAGAATCTCTCCATAATCAAGACAAAAAATGTGCGGTGGGGAAACAGTTCTTACACATTGGTGTCTGAATGACACCTGCTGGAAGATCAGAATGCTGTGTGCGTGAGGGGGAAAGTCAGCAAAATCTTGCGTGACGTTGGAGGTTGACTTTCTGTCCCAGGAAAAACAAATGCATGTTACAGCCAAGATGTAAAGTGTGCACTACAGAGTTTTCATGCCTCTGTGTGACACTATTGAAAACCAGAGACCAATGTTATAAAAGAAAAAGTCTTAAGGTAAAAAACAAACAGCAAACAAAATGAGAAAAGGAGCCACTCCATCTAACTCTAAAAATTATAGTTGTAATACGTTTGATGATTCGGGGATGAAAAATGTACATGGTGATGACTGTAACGTGAACGATACAGTCCAGGTGGAATTAAAAAGTCCCTTCCTTACCAGATAGGGTACACGATACACGTGAATATTGTTCAGGGTGATTCTGAATCCTAGATTGCACAAAAGACGCCTTCTGAACTTGTATTGTCTCAATTTTACCGTAGAGAGGTCAGATTAGGTTGTGAGAGCAAAAAGGAAATACACTTTCCATTGCCAGCAGGGTCCTGACTGCAATGAAGCAGAGAACAAACAGTAAAGGTCAAGCCTGCCAATCACGAAATGTCCAAAAGGGAAATTTTGATTTTTTTTTAAAATAAAAGGTAATTTGATCCATCCCGGCTGAATGTTACATTAGAAGATGCCCCACTTTGCCCTGGTATAAACACAATAGTGTTTCAAGGAACAATGTCCAAGAAAACCCTCAGGTCTGGGTGAATATATTGATTTCCTCTGAGTTAATAGACGTGTAACAGTGAAGCCCGCTAATCAGGGACCCTTGGCACAAATACCGCCCTTTCCTCCAGAGAAATGTCAATGACCCTATTTTTACTTATATACAATTTCTTTATTCATATTCACAGCCCCCAACATGGCTTCAACAAAAAACTCTTCCAGTTCTTTAGGAACTGTCAGTGGACCTCCTGGTTGAGTTGGAAACAAGATCGGTGAGTAGTTTATGAAGCAAAAAGAGAAGACACACAGATTCAGGACAGCATAGCAGATCTACTACAAACAAAGAAAACAAATCAAGACAAAAAAAATATTACGCCTTGACAAAATCTCAGTTTTAGTTTCAGAGCTGAGTTTTTACGTCATCTTTTCCTTCTGTATAATGATCTGAGCGTTAGAATGCTAAACTTCAGTTAACAGTGTGTCCTTCTTCACCTCCAAAACGACCCATGAATATCTACCTCTGCCTCTATGTAGACCAACGAACGATGGAACACGAAAGGAGAAAACCTACAGGTCAATCACTTTTTAAATGGTAGGAGATTTTGCAACTATTACTCTGAACTGGGCGCCAGAGACTGGGGTCCAAATTCCACCGATTGGTCTTTTGACCTGGAGGACGTGTTAAATAATTCAGACTCCAACTTCCTCACCTGGGTGAAGGGGCTGTTACCTTCTAAGGCAAAACAACTTCTTAATGTTTATGAATCCACTGACTTAACTGAATCTAGTATTCTAATTCAAAGAATCACCAAAGGGTTCTGTGTGGAAACATGTAGATTTCTATATTTTCTGCAACTGAAAGTAGAATTCTGACACCAGCTCTTACTTGATATAATTATATTCGAGTTGTGTTCCAAGCACGGGTCCACACGCTCTGTGCTCCATCATACACACTGCACTGGTTCCTGGGGCATGGGTGTGTGCCTTGCTGAACAGGTGCTTAATCAGATAAAAAATAAGACCTGTTGTGTTTGATTACAAAACTGGCACATAATAATGACCTGGTTCCCTGAGAGATGTATATATTCTTAAATAGTATTATTCTTCTTATTTTCATGGTTTTTTATTGTGCTATAAAACACAATAAGAGATCTTGTGGTCTATAAAAGTAAAACGTCATCATGTTAAAGTGACAAACTGTCTCCAATCCTTCAAGCACCTCCATCTGAGCTTTCTTTGATAATTTTTTTCTTCTAGATCCTGGGAGTTATCAACATTAATCCAATGATATTTTTATAAAGTTTTAATTTTCTTCCACGTTAATTCAGATTATCTGATATGTTAGTGTTGGCATTGATTTGTTGTTTAATCCTTTTAAATTCTGGTGCATTTTTTTTTTTTAGATGTTGGGGGTAGGAGTTTAGTAATTAATTTATTTATTTTTGCTGTGTTGGGTCTTCGTTTCTGTGCGTGGGCTTTCTCTAGTTGTGGCGAGCGGGGGCCACTCTTCATCACGGTGCGCAGGCCTCTCATTATCGCGGCCTCTCTTGTTGCGGAGCACAGGCTCCAGACGCGCAGGCTCAGTTGTTGTGGCTCATGGGCCTAGTTGCTCCGTGTCATGTGGGATCCTCCCAGACCAGGGCTCGAACCCGTGTCCCCTGCATTAGCAGGCAGATTCTCAACAACTGCGCCACCAGGGAAACCCCTCTGGTGCATTTTTAATGGTCCTTCTCCTTTCCTCTAATTTCCTTGGCTTGAATCAGTGTGATTGTTGCTATTTCTTTTCCCTAGGATGCCCCATCTAGCTTAATGATGCAAGGCTGTTGTTGATGTGTGTGTCTGCAGGTAAAACATGAGTACAGAGGCTTACAAAAACATACGTAGATGGTCCACAACAAACAAGGCAAAGAACTAGCAGAAACCCACAGTCTTAGAAAGATAACCGACTGAATGTTTTTTGTAAATTATTGAAAAGGTTCAGGTTACAGGCTCTTCCTCATATGTCACACTCATGGCATAAAATTCCCCCACCAGAGTTGCATTCCTTCACCTTCTTATTTCTTTATTCTTTGGTGGTGGTAGCTGGGAGCAGGAAGGTCAATTGTCTCTTGATACATGGGAAATAGCCTTGAAATAACCAGTCCTTCTGGCTGGGGATTGACTTCCCAAGGGCACCGACAATATAGGAGAGTTGGAACTTGATGGAATCGGACAGGAATTAGAGATCTACAGCAGATACAGTAGAATTGAAAATTAGTGTGATCTCCAGCAATTTCCTCAACTCTCTCACACTGTTTAATTGTCACTAAAGTAGGGATAAGTGGCCTAATCACTGGGCTCCTGCAGAATATTGAGTTGGTCCTGTAAGCTTTTCCCAAGAAGCCCCGGTAGAAACTCTGTGTTACTACTTGGATTGAAATTCTCTTGAATGGGCCGTCTTAGATAATTATCTCAGGTTAGGGAGGATCAGAGGCAAAATAAAGAGTTTTTCTTGTCTTCTTCATCCTTCCTAAACAGAGCCAGAGTTTACATAGTGAGGTGGCCTCTTCCCCATCAAATGCCAACGGCCAACAACAAGTGGGCGGAAAACGGTATAAGCTATTGTTTCTTTTTATTTTAACTTTCTATTTTATATTGGAGTGATTAACAATGTTGTGATAGTTCCAGGTGTACAGCAAAGTGATTCAGTTATACATATACATGTATCTATTCTCAGAAAAATATGATATCGCTTATATACAGAATCTAAAAAAAGATGATACAAATGAACTTATTTACAAAACAGAAACAGACTCACAGACTTAGAGAACCAATTTATGGTTACCCGGGGGGAAGGGAGGGGGAGCGAATAGTTAGGGAGTTTGGGAATGACATGTACACACTGCTATATTTGAAATAGGTAACCAGCAAGGACCTACTGTATAGCACAGGGAACTGTGCTCAATATTCTGTAGCTATTGTTTCTTCCGATGACATATTCTCAGAATCCTCACAGAGTGCACAACTTGTTTAATGGGAAACAAACAGGTGGCCCAAAGCACGGTACAAAGCACAAAATTCTATTCCAGAGAATGGTCTCTTACTCGTTTATCTAGTTTTATTCATTAATTTGTCAGTCATTATTAAATGGCTGGAGATTTCTGAGTTGAATAAAGACGGAAAACCCCCGCTCATTTTTGTTCCTGTGCAATAAAAGTAAAGCAGAAAAGATGTGATAGGTCACACGTGTGCAATTGGGGAGAGAGGACGCTTCAGAGAATGAGAAAGAATAAATAAATAATTTCTAAGTGGAAGGGAACGGTAACTGAAAGCACTTAACATGTGTTAACTAAAATTTCCACTCTCTTTCCAGGCAGTGCACTTAAGGGATATTTGTTGTTTGTGACAGGTTTTTTTCCCCCCTCTTTTTATTTTCGTCTCTTTTCAGGATATCGCAGAAGGGATCACAGCGGGAAATTACTTGTGCTTGTCAGTTGATTGTGTGGTGAAGAGACCGGTGGGGCTGAGAGCTGAAGATCTCTATCCAGGGCCGAGCAGATTGAAAGGCGGTGCGATGAACGGCACACAGCTCCCCTGACCTCCTCCTTGACCTTGACCCCCGGGCTGGCCACCCTCCCAGGGAGAGGGTGATGAAGCTCACAGGGCAGAGTGAGGACTGGTCCAGCCCATGCTGACCATCACACCCACTGCCCTAGGCCCTCACATCACATTACCTCCAGGGCTCCAGAAGTGGAGGGTGAGCTGCCTGAGGGTGGGTCAGCATTTCTAAGGACAAGCATGTGGACCGCTTGGATTCTGGTTTGCTTTGTGATTAGGTAATGCTCCTCTCTCCAGGGGCCAGGAAAGACTGCCTGGGAATAAAATGAAAGGGCAAACCGCCTACACCATTTCAACCAAGTAAGAAATACAAAAATCAAAGGCTGGTAGCTCTTTACCTCCTCTTTGGAGTATCTGTGTGGTCAGCAGAGCTCTGGGGTATTCCCGATACCTGTTTCTTGGCCTTCAGTCAACAGCAGGTAGGTGTCACTGATTCCTAAAGATAGGTTCCAGGCACTAGAGAACCACCACTTGGCACTACAGATCAGAAAGGAGATTTCTCTGTTGGAGGGCAAAAGATGTATTACTTTTCTTCTATCCAGAATCGCATAACTAGTTACACCAAACACAGCAAGAGATGCTTTCATATGTATGGTCCACAGGAAATCAATACACCACTAGGTCATTTTAAGACCATAACCAATCTTTAGTGCCCTCAATGTCATGCTGAGATAGTTTACATCCATGCGATGTCTGGACAGCTAATGAGTTGACAATTCCTGAAAATTTAAGAAAAGTCAAATCATTCTCCCGAGGCACCGCTTTTGAGGGAAGATGTGGAAGTATGGGGGCAGTGGCTGCAGGACGGGGTCATTGAAGGCAGACATCATTCCATGAGCAAAAGACAACACTTTACAAGGACCCCCTCCCCAGCCCCGCCAAATGACAAAACACCGCAGTGCCAAACTGCTGTGCACACGTGGTATGAGACATGCCATCCGTGGGTCCATAAGACGTTGAGCACCTACTGGTCCTACCATGAATAGGGCACTAAGGTTCCAACAAGCACCCAACACAGGTCTCCCCAGCTGGGACCTGGGCCCAGTTGCAGAGAGCTGGCATCTCCATAAAAGTTAGTGTCTGTCCTGTGCCAATGGGCACAGCACAAGAAACACTCCTTTAGTTTTACTCTTAGCGTGAAGAACACAAGTCCACGCAAATAACCTCAAATGAAAGAATATGGTGTCTTTCATGAATTCTCATGGAAGGACGAAAAATGGGAATTTTGGCAGTGAGTCCAATGTTGCTGGGACACAATTAAACCACAGGTTGGGGCAAGATGATGCAGGACTGCAGGAGAGAGTGGTTCCCAACCCTGGGCACCTCTGCTGCATCCTGGCTTCTATTTCGGGGGACTCCACCACCCACACAACTCACACCCCTGCTGCTTACCCACACTTTCTGCTTGTTCCTGACGGCCCGGCCTTGCCATCCCACTGTGGGCATCTTACTCTTTGTCTGTATCCCACATCCAAACCCTTAAAGTCAAAGACAATTTGGTTGACCAGGCACAATGGCCCCCATTGGGCAGACCCTTTGTTCTGGGCCAGCTTCTCACCTCCTGTGAACCCAGGGGCTCTTGGGGCTGGTGCTCTGTTCCAGCCAACAGAGGAAGCCAGGTCAAGGGATGCAGGACTGGCTTCTGGGGCTGTTCTCTCAGCAGGAGTTGGCTGGGAGGCTTTAGGACATCCTCTTAGCACGGTGGTCCAATAGATGTGTGTCACCACAAACCTTGTTTGCAAGAAGTCTTTGGACAATTAGAACAACTTCCAGCTGGCTTCTGTTTTTTCACCACATCAGGTTTCTGGTTTGCATTCTCCTGCTCCCATTCAACAGCCCACGCCCTCTTCACTCTCCCTAAGCTGAGATGCCTGCCTTGTCATTCTGATTATGTTCCTGCCAATTCCCTAAACTCTTTTGCCTATTTGTCCCTTAGTTAGATTTTCTTAGGACAAGTGCCAACTCCTAGAATAATTTAACAGTATACCTTCTCTGTGTCTGCACGTTGGTGGCTGAGTGATATCATAGGTGATGATTAAACCCAGTTTGTTGATACCACTCTAAATGTGTGGCTTTATAATCAGCTGACCCCGTGGCTTGCCCACTTCACAGCTACAAATTCTCATCAATTGAGAGCATCGATTGTCATCATCTAGATTCTTTCATCAGCTTTAGAAAATGATTTCACTTGTAATTGAAGAGATTAGCCATGAGACTCAAACTAACAACCTTACCCTCTCCCACAACGTGTGACAATCCAGCGTCTGAATGCCTCCCTTTTACTTCCTCCCACAATATATTAAACAGGAGGGTGCTCACTTAATCTAAGGTGTATCTTTTTGCCACTTCTGCCTTGAGTCCCACCCCCGAAGGTCTGAAGAACCTTGTGGTTCTAACTAGATTCTCACTCTTCTGAACTTTTAGACCATCTTGAAAGCTTTTTATGAGCTCTTTTAAAAATAAATCCGTCATAAAACCTCTCTAAAAACCTAATTATTCTCTACACACCCCATTCAATTTCTCACTTCAGTCCACAATAAACTTCTCAAAAGTGGTTTAATACTTATTGCCTACAGTTAGTCACCTATCATTCACTACTTAATCTACTGCTATGTAGCTTTTGCCCAAGTGCTACACACATTGATGTCCTTACTCCACGAAGATGTCCCGGTTGCTGATTCCAATGGACTGAGCTCTTACCATCTCAAAACAGTTAGCTAGTCCTTTATTCTGGGAAGATCACCTTATCTTAAATTCCATGACTCCACACCCTCTCTATCAGCCACTTCCTAGCAGGCTCACCTGCCAGCTCTGCCACCACACTTGTCATTATAGTTTGATATTCCTGGGCAACTTCTATACTTACTCTGCATTCCATCCTCAGACTAAACCGTTCATCTCATGGCTCCTTACTACGTAAAGCTTAGGACATCAACATTTACGTCCACCATTCAGATCTCTTTGTAGCACTCCGGATTTCTATATTTTACTGTCTATGTGACACCTCTTTTTACATTTCTCACAAGACATTAAAAATAAAAATACACAACTTTCTTTGCCAAAATTATGGTTGATTGTGTAGAACAATCCTAGATTTCTTAGCAATACAGTGAGCAAATGTCTAAGAAAACTTAAGAACTACATGCAAAACTAAAAAGAAAGTAAGGGAATGACTAAAACGGGAAATCTTCAGAGGCCAGAAATAATACAAAAGTGCAGATACAGAGAAGAAAGTGAGATCAAGCGCTGGCACACACAAGCACTGAAATGAATTGTGGTCAAAATACAAATTAGAGTGAAATTAGGGTGGTTAATAGGAAATACTTAGAAATGAATTGTAAGAAAAATATCACTTAACAAAACTTGTGTTCAATGTAAGATGTTATAAAAGGAATTTCTGAATAAACCTAAAGGAAACATAAATGAAATTATAAAGTACAGAATTTAATAATACAATAACTCATGTCATTAATGAGATGGAGAAATCTCTTCAAGATATATAACTTGCCAAAAGTGCCTCAGGAGAAAATAAAATGCATGGGTGGTCTTATAAAGATAAAAGAAATTGAATCAGTAGTTTAAATTCTTTCCTTTAAGAAGACCTCGGGATGAAACAGTTTTACAAGTTAGTTCTATCAGAGACAATCCCAAGCTCACACAAAATCTTTCAAGGAATAGGAAATAAGATATTTCCAAACTCATTTTTATGATGTTAAAACTAACTGTGTGATCAATATCAAATAGAGACAAATCAAGAACAAGAATAAAAGATAAGTGACCCACTTGAAAAATAGCCAACTCTTTCTCAAGAAAAGAGACAAAAATTCTAAGAAATATATTGGAAAATCTAGTCTGGCAATATATTAAAAAGATCATAATGATAAGGTTGAGTTTATTTCATGAATGCCAGGTTCGTTCAATAAGAGCAAATACATTAATGTCATTCACTAAATCAATGGACTGTAGTAGATAAGGACAAAAATAATCTCTATAATGAGAATCTCCAAAATACAGAACAAAATATTGATGAAACTCACATCCATTCATGTTTTTTTAAAAAATTAGCAAACTAGAAATATAAGAAAAATTTCATAAACTAATAAAACATTTATAATTGTGAAAAAGCATTGCTAAAATCATTCTCTCTAGAATCAAAAATAAAACAATGAAGACAACTATTAAGACTTTGATTCAATATTTACAGGGGTTCTTTCCAATGCAATAAGAGAAGAAAATAAGTAAAATTATAATATTGAAAAATAATTAAATTTCTATCCTCTTCTATAATAAAACCAAAATATTCTATGGATTAGTCATTAAAATAAATGAAACAGCTTAACAATGATGGTAGAATAACACTAATAGGGAACTGTCAATTGCATTTTCATATTACAGAAGCAAATAGAAAATATAATAACTACACACAATGGCTACAAAATAAAATACATAAGAATAAATATAATTAAAAACTTACAATACTCTGATATAGCAACCTGTAGAATTTAATTGAGAAGCATTTAAAAGACAAGTAAATGAAGAGGGCTACCACAGAAAAAATTGTCATTGTAAAGAACTCAGTGTTTCTCAGATTTACTTATAGAATCAATGCCATTCAGATAAATATTTCAACTTTTAGAGATTGAAACTTGACAAGCCAATTCTAAAATTTATATGTATTAATAAAGGAATAAAGATATTCATAATATTCATTAAAAAAAGACATGGCATTGTGTACTATCAGGAAAAAGATAGGTAGTACATACAATGTGATGAGGAAATTGGTTAGCCATATAGAAGAAAACTGAAATTAGATTACTACTTCACACCTTAAGCAAATATAATTTCCACATGGATTAAGTATTCAAATGTGAAAGACAAACTCTAAACCTTTGAGATAAAATATTTGAGATCAATTTGGGGGGAGGAGTTCTTGAATCAAGACAACTCAAATGCAAATCATAAAAGAAAAAAAATGAGAAATTTGCCTACATAAAATGAAGAACCCACCCAATCAGCAAAAGACACTATAAAGTGAATGAGAAAAAACAAGACCCAAACTACAGAAAGATATGTTGTATGTTGTATATAGAATAGACAAAGGATGTGATTCCAGAACATATACAGAACTTCTGTATATCAATAAGAAAACTTAAAATTTTTCAGTTGAAAAATGGACAAAAATTCAAACAGAAAATTCACATAATAATAAACACAAATGCCCATTAAGCATATAAAAAGGGCTCTTTTACTTTTTTTTTTTTTTTCAGTACGCAGCCCTCTCACTGCTCTGGCCTCTCCCGTTGCGGAGCACAGACTCTGGACGCGCAGGCTTAGTGCCCATGGCTCATGGGCCCAGCTGCTCCGCGGCATGTGGGATCCTCCCGGACCAGGGCACGAACCCGTGTCCCCTGCATCGGCAGGTGGACCCTCAACCACTGCACCACCAGGGAAGCCCTGATTTCTTTTACAAATCAGGAAATGGAAAAAATGTAAAATTACATTTCACTTCTCCCCAAAATTATGCATCAGAAAATATCAAGTATCCACGCGATTCAGTGGAAAGCACATATTGCTGATCTCAGTGTAAATTATGCACAAATGTTTGGGAGATGCTTATTTTCCACCAAATTTGAAGTTAGGCCTGCCCTATGACCCAGTCATTCCCCTTTTAAAAGTTTATACTTTAGAGAAGCTTTGGCACCTGTCAACCAGGAAACATGCTCAAAGCAGCATTCTTTGAGAGAGTAGAAATCTGTAAACATTGCAAATGTCCAGCTGCACAACAGATAAGTCAATCGTAAATTCCTAGAATGCAACGCCGAACACACTGTACACAGTGAAAATGATTGTTTACATATGTTCCCACAGATGAATTCCAAAAGGGTAATACTGAGCAAAAAAAAAGAAGGCCATAGGAGGAGAAAGACCTATGTTATGATGTTATTTACATAAAGGTTAAAAAAAAAAGCAATCTTTTGTAGAAAAACCATGAAGATATTAAAAAATATTCTAACAAGAAATCCCAGATGATGGTTTTCTCAGGGGGTAGCAAAGAGAAGAAACAGGACACAGAGGCGTTCAAAGACGCCAGATATTCTATTTCTGGACTTGGTGTTGAGTTCTTCTCCATTAAACTGTTTACTTGTGTTATTTTTAAAAAGTTAAAAATTAACGTGAGAAATTTACTCTCCTTTTCTGTAAGACGTGTCTGCTCTGAGCCTTTCCCATTTTAATAACTCACACCATCACAGAGTCAGGCTTTTTGAAGTTACTCTTAAAGGAACCCTCCCCTGACTATCTAGCCCCGTCAGTCCCCAAATCGTGTTGATTCTGCCACCTGTCTGTCTCTGAATTCTGACCACTGAGCCCCACTCCAGCTCCCAATGACTAGTCCGAGGCATCATCTGCACTCAGGCTACAGCAGTGCCCTTCTTGATGTCTTCCTTCCATCTCCTCCTGATTCTCTACAATTAAGCCTGCGAGCAGCAGCCAGAGTGGTC
This sequence comes from Tursiops truncatus, assembly GCF_011762595.2. Taxonomy (NCBI): domain Eukaryota; kingdom Metazoa; phylum Chordata; class Mammalia; order Artiodactyla; family Delphinidae; genus Tursiops; species Tursiops truncatus. The sequence continues at coordinate 86,631,253 of NC_047046.1, read as the reverse complement.
TTTCAAGCTCAGATACTACACCACGACCTGCCTAAAACCATCCAGTAGCTGCCTTTTGCCCCCAGGATAATACCCAAATGCCTTGACATGTCAAAAAGACTTGCTGTTATCTAATTCATGTACCTTTACTACCTCAAGCCTACCTTTCTCCTATTTGTTTTACACATTTCAGCCACACAGGGCTTTATTCAGTGCTTTAAAAGAGCCGGAACCTGTTCAGTCTTATATCCTTATGGTGGTTCTATCTTTTCTTTGCTAATTTTGGCTCATTATTTAGGTCTCAGAATAAACATCACTTCTGTAGGAAAGCTGTTTCTTAATCTCCAGTGTAATTTAGATCAACCCGATATCCGTTCTTTGTGGGATCCTATACTCATTCCTATACCATCTTGACAACTGTAATTACCCATTAGATTGTATTTCCCATTAGATTGTAACCCCATATCTCATCTGGACTAGTGCAAAAATCTCCCAGATGTAATCCCCACTCCATGACCATCTCCCTCCAGGCTAGTCCCAATACACATGGTAAAGTAAACCTTGTTACATTCCCTGGATTTCCCTTGCACTTAAGACAAAACTGAAAACCCTTAGCCCTAAAGAGCCTTATTCTCCCTGCTCATCTTGCACTGTCTACCCAAACCCACCCTTGCTCACCAAGATCAAGGTATACAGATGCGCTTTCAGTGTTCTCTAAGCTCATCTTATGATCGTTGATGTGACTTTTACTTAGGGGACAGTCACTCATATTTCAATGCTACCTTTATATATTTGCCAGAAGAGAGCTTTCTGGACTACCACTTTTTCTTCATAGCAATTATTTATTTGAATTGTCATTTTTAAAGTCTGTGTGGTCTTACTGAAGTGTAAGCTCCATAAACCTAGTAATCTTGTCTATTCTGTTCATCTCTGTATCTACAGCTCCTGACAAACGCTGAGCGCTAAATGGTTAGTGGTATTTCTAATGATTGTGAGTCAAAGCAATAGAGATGGGGATGCATTCAGTGACGTCAGAAAAATCGCATTTGACTCCATTGACACTTTTAGAAAGAAAAGTATTGGAAGAAAAATTTGAGATCAAATGACTTGGTAAAGCCAGGTAAAGAGTATGAGTTTGCACATTTTCCCCACTATTTTGGCAGTCATTTGAACTGTAAGAGTAGAATTTTAGTTAAATGCATTTGGAAGTTTTGTGTTCATCAATAAAAGGTGAGAAGGTATAGAAGTCGGGTACCAGCTTGGTGGCCATGTGAACCGGCAAGAGCCCATGTTGATTCCATCAGATTAGAAACGGAAAAGAGAAGAGGTGGAAAGACAATAAAAGAAGAAATCGGTGAATATGGTGACTGACTCGATGTGGGTGAAAAAATAAGGGGAAAATCAAAAATACCTTTCCATTTGTAAGCCCAGAAGAAAAAGGCAACTGTATTAATCAATAAATCAAGAGGTGGAGCTGATTTGGGGTAAACTAGGTTGAGTTTTATTACAGACATATTTAAATGATGTGATTGTGAGATACAGCAACAGGCTCTGATAAGGGAAATTCCAACATGTCTGTAGCCTTAGAAAAAACTGACCATCCCGGAATTAGAGAGAAGTGTTAACTGAAGAAACAGCAAATCAGAAGATGATTATTTATCTTCCAGAGGAATCAGGACTTATGGGATCAAGAGTTCAAATAGAAGAGTTCAATGAAATACAGTGTCCTATTATTACTCCTGGATACATGAGAGATTTAGTAGCTGTGTGAATATGAGTAAGTGACTTTGTATTCTAATCTGTAAAATCTAAATAGGTATAGTAACTGTCTGATCATTTTTTAAAATTAGGAGTCAATGAGTTAATGCTGAAGGCAGTAGTAGGCTATGTACCTAATAAGTATTCAGTAAAGATTAGTTGCTGTTATGATTAAAACCATCACTTCAATCATATTAGCCTTCCTTTGCAACAAACCCCATTTACTTCAGCCAGTTTAAGTAGGTCACTGTTCTGTACAATAAATATTTTTAAGGCACTGATATATATATATATAACCAAATTCCCCTTAAGAATGGTTACAGAGTAATGATTAAAATTCTCTCCAGTAGCAAATGAATGTACCCATTCCTTAGTACATTGTCAGCCTCCTGTATTAATGGATATGTGTTTTGTTAGATTTTTTAATGTAGATTTTTAAAGGTAAATTTTCTTCTGCCGAGCAAAAATTTTAAAAATTTTTATGAAGTCCAATTTATCATTTTTTTTCTCTTATGGACTGTACGTTGGTGTCAAGTCTAAGAATTTGTTGCTTAGCCCTAGATCCTGAAGACATTTTGCCTCTTTTATTCTAAAAGTTTTATCGTATTACGTTTTACATTTAAGGACATTATTCATTCTGCGTTCATTGTTGCATGAGGTGCAGGACTTCGGCTGGGATTTAGTGTTGCCTGTGGTCCAGCTGCTCCAGTACCATTTGTTAAACAGCCCACCTTGCCTCCATTGAGTTTCTTGTGTGTCTTTGTCAGACATCAGTCGGCATATTTGTGAGCTTCTATTTCTTTGTCCTCTATTATGTTCAGTTGACATTTATGTGCCTATTTCTTTGCAGATACACCCCAGTCTTGATTTTGTGACTATATCGTAAGTCTTGAAATTAGGAAATTGGGTATAGAAACTCTCTTGCCTTATTCTTTTTTTTTCTTCAAAATTATTTCAGCTTCTCTAGTTCTTCTGCCTTTCCCTGTAAATTCTAGAATAATCTTGTCTATATCTACAAAAGTTCTTGCTGGAATTTCGGTAAGAATTCTATTAAACTTGTGTATCAGTTTGAAAGGTATTGACATATTTGCTACCTTGCATCTTCCAACCCATGAACACAGTAAGTTTCTCCATTTATTTATGTGGGGTTTTTTTTAAGTTTGGGGCCTACAAATCCTGCACTTGCTTTTGTTGAATTTACACCTAAATAGTTCTCATTTTTTGACTGATGTGAATGCTATTTTATTTTTAATTTTGATGTCCACATGTTCATTGCTATATATATATAATTGATTTTTGTATGTTTACCTTGTATCTTGCAACTTTGCAAAACTCACTTATTACTTCTAAGAGTTATTTTAGATCTTTGGAATTTTCTAAATAGACAATTATGAAACCTACAAATAGGGGCAGTTATCTTGATTTCTTTCTGATAAGAATACCTTTTATCACCTCCATGGATAGAACTTCTAGCACCATGTGGAATAGCAGTAGTAAGAGTGGACATTCCCGACCTTTTCCCAGTTGTAGGGCAAAGCAGTAAATCTCTTAACATACGTGTAATGTTAGCTTAGACATTTTGTAGATGTCTCTACCAAATTGATGAAGATCTTCCTCTATTCTTATTTTTCTGAGAATTTTTAATCACAAATGGATGTGGAATTTTGTCTAAAGCTTTTTGTGCATCAATTAACATGATCAAATGATTTTACTTGTAAATTTGAGTAATTCACTCTTAGGTAATAGAAAAACAATATTTCTTTTAAAATACCAATAAATAGTATTTTACAATCTTTTTAAGACATACAATATATTGGGATCATTTTCACAGGCCAGTCAAAAGTTCTCTACAAATGATTCTTTGTGGCTACATAATCGTTCATCATAATTATAGTTTAAAAAAAATTCCACTTATTTAGACTTTTAGGTGATTCAGAGTTTTTATTTGTCTTAAATAGAGTTTTGATTCACTATGTGTTTATGTATATGTATATGTATGTATATGTGGTATATATAATATATATATATATATATATTTAATATCTCTGATTATGTCCTTAAGATGAATTCCTAGAAGTGGAATTCTTCTGTAAAGGCACTCATATTTTTAAAATTTAAGATGTTCATTTACATATTTGTATCTTTAGATAACAAGTCACTATATTGTTAATGAACAAATCAGTGCATTATTTTCATGCATGGAATATCAGATTATTTTATGCTCAGTGATCATGCAGATACGATGGTTACCATACCCTCTTTGTGTGTCTATTTATAAATTTATAAGTCTCTTGTATCTCTTTATTTGCATCTGTGTTTTCTCTACTAGATAATGCAGTTGGTAAAACAGCTATCATGTCATATTAGTCTTTGTATCCTTAGCAGGCAATATAGTGCTTGAAACAAACTTTTTTGTTTCAAATATGTCAAGATACATTTGTTAAATGAGTGTTTTTCTTTAAACTAATATATTTGAATAATTATAAAACAAATAAAATTCAAACTATGAAACACAGTTACTTAAAAATTAACATTTAAATTACTTGAAATAACATTTAAGTGACTTGAAACTCACAATGAAGAAGTAGGCACTAAAAACTGCATGGTAGGGCTTCCCTGGTGGCGCAGTGGTTGAGCGTCCGCCTGCTGATGCTGGGGACACGGGTTCGTGCCCCGGTCCGGGAAGATCCCACGTGCCGTGGAGCGGCTGGGCCCATGAGCCACAGGCCCTGAGCCTGCGCATCCGGAGCCCGTGCTCTGCAATGGGAGAGGCCACAGCAGTGAAAGGCCCGCGTACCGCAACTGCATGGTATATTTTCTTTCATTATATCTTTTTGATATGTGTATTAATGATCAATAAAGATAGAGAAATAGAAAGAAAAGAGACCCAATGTATCTATGTACGCTTTGGGAGTGCACTTGTCAAAGGGACCAAATTCTAAAAGGGCCCTGGTCAGGATCCCTTCTTATCTGAACAGTATGGGAAACAAACTCAAAAACTGTCCTTTGATAATCTCCTTTTCAGAAATAGTCCCTTCAGAGTAGTTTTATCAACTAATAAATATTTATTTCGAAATGAGTATGATAAAATTTTCAGAACACACACACACACACACAATTGCAGTCATACTCTCCTCAAAATATCCCGAATCACCCTTTTTGAAATGTGGATGTTACAGAATCCCCCGCCACTCACCTCCAGCTCACCGCGTAAGCTAGACAACTTCTTCATGTGGCTTATGTACATGTTTAGTTTGTTATGTGTTTTCAGGGGACATATTAGTGAATCAATTTGAAAAACTTTACAAGTCTTTCATAAGAACTGATAGGAGAGAACCCCATGCAAGAAGGCAAACAATATAGTGAAAGTATTGAATTTTTAAGGTCAATGGATTATCTTGCAATGATATGCAAAGTGGACATAGAGGTTAAAGGTGACTAGGTCTCTGAGAAGACTGACCTTAAAGTCAAGGGTCAAGTGGTAAGTCCTGAGTTAGGACCATAAAAAGGAAAATATATACATATATAAAGTTTAATAAAGAACAGCTTGTACAGCAGTTTCTTGCGAGGAAATAGGCAATTAAGGCAAACAAGTCGGCATACTGAACAAGGCAGTAGGAGAAAACTAAGCACTTCCCAGGCTCTTCCCCTCAGAAGTTTTCAAGAATGAATTAAATCTACGTAACCCATTCTGAACGGTTACAGCGTATTCCTTGGGTTGGCTTTTGGCATCAGGAGGCGTCGTCACTGGCTGTTCTTCCTGTCCTTCTCGGTGCTTCTTAGGAAAGAAGGAGCAGACAGCGCATTGGGCTGCGTGGTACGTATCAGGACAGAGGTTCTCCCGGTGACTTCTGCCCTGTTTCCAGTACAGAAACAGTCTGTAAACTTCTAGCTACTTAGACCTTATATTAATTCATTCCTGAGAGAAAACCATGGATCTTTGCCCATTAGAACACATTTCAAAAACCAGTACAGCAATGTCCAAGATCCGTAAGGGTCGATTCCCTAGGCTTCCCTGTGTGAACAGGGGAATTGATTTTTACTTTTTCAGGTGGACTTGCTCTTTAAATTAGCCTTCTTTGGGAGCAGCATTTGATTCTATAAAGTTGGAGGAATGAAGAATAGGGAAAATCAACAACCATGTTAACCAGATGGAACAAACAGACTTGCCTCACCTGCCATGATGCTCATCCCAGGCTTGCAAGGGAACTGGACAAAAGTGACTCTTCCTGGACGTGGCAGGAAGTGGAAAATTATCCCAACAACCTGGACAGTATTGAAATACTTCAGCTTCCAGCTGTGGGCCTCTCCAATCTTACTGTCCACTTGCTTGTTTCCGCAGCACTTTACGTCCGTGGCCCAGCATCGCCTTACCATGCTAACTGCTCATTGCACTATGCCCGCCCATCCCCTGGAACACAAGCTCGGGCCAGGGTGTGAGCCGTCCTATAATGTGTCCCAAGACCATAGAATTGCTTTACACACAGGAGGTACTCAATAACTACTACGTGAATAAATGAATGATGAAGAATCCTCGGCTTATTGCAATATTCGCTATTTTTGTCCACCTTCTCAATGAAAATCTTCCAGTTTCTCATAAGGAAAAGTCATTAACCCCTACGGATGCCCATGGGAGAGTGTGTAACAGGACAGAGCCATGGGCCAGGCTGAGGGCACAAAAAGCGCAACTGTGCACCGGGAGTGAACTTCCATTAGCAGCTGGCCGGCCTCCAAGAAAAGCAACTGTTGCTCAGCTTAAGGCACCAGAGAACTGCTATTCACATGTGTTTACAGAAACAGCGGTAAAGGTAGACGGGGGTTTACAGCAGGTGTCAAGCGCACGCGTTGGCTGTCATGCTCGGCAGCAACTGTGTTGCCACCGACAGAAACAGGAACCCAAATAGGGGCTCAGTCATCATGCACTTGGTTTTGTTGTTTTTTTCATCCTGAGCGTGTGTGTGTGTGTGTGTGCGCGCGCGCGCGTGTGTGCATTTTCATTTATCCCAACCGACCCCAAAGCGAGCATGAATGACGGGCAGCCTAGGAGAAGGTACGGCCCCATCAAAATCAGGAGCCCAAATTTTCTTTCTCTTTTTATTTTTATTTTGTTTTTTTTTTTGTTTAAATAGATGAACAAAAGGTTTTGGGTTTTAATTAAAACCACAAGGGGCTTCCCTGGTGGCGCAGTGGTTGGGAGTCCGCCTGCCGATGCAGGGGACGCGGGTTCGTGCCCCGGTCCGGGAAGATCCCACATGCCGCGGAGCGGCTGGGCCCGTGCGCCATGGCTGCTGAGCCTGCGCGTCCGGAGCCTGTGAACCGCAACGGGAGAGGCCACAGCAGTGAGAGGCCCGAGTACCACAAAAAAAAAAAAACTAAAACTAAAACAAAAAAACACAGGAAGTGGTGGAAAAACAATAAGCTTCTTTCTGGATGACATCTGAGAGCCTCCTTTCACCTCCCACCCGCCCACCAATGATGTAAGTAAAGGCACTGCTCCTGTATCTCATCCCAGCTTGGGGGCCCTGCCTCCCAGGCTCCATCACAGTGGCCCAAAGGCAGGGCGGGCTCTAACAGATCGAAAGGACCTTCGGACCAATTTAACACTTTCACATCTTAAATCTTTTCATTAAAATATAAATACCAAACCTGATATCAAGAGACCCTACAGATTATGCATAAGAAACAAATCACCACCATTAGTAAAATGTCAGGACTGCCTCTAGCAGTTGATGCTTTTAACCTTCAACCTTCCCTGCTAAATGTCAGTGGGGGACTGCTGGCGGCTCATGGAATCAGTCTAGGGCTCAGGAAGAGAAGGAGGCTATAGACACGTCCAGAGCAGTGTCATCCTTTACTCTGAGCCAACTCACGTCGGGAGAGCACCGTTCAGATCTCACCTGCTGGAGACCCAGGAACCTCAGGTGCGTATCTGCCTGATGGGAAGTGACAGGTCAGGTTTCTTAGCAGCAACACAGGGGAGCCCCTGTCCTGCCCAGGGCACCTGAAGAGATGAGGAAAACAAGGGGCGAGTGTCTAGGTGAGGGTGCAGGTCAGCACCCCAGTTCACCCCATGCTTCCCTGGTCACACAGGCCTTAGACTAAGAGGTATGAGGTGTGCGATGTTAAGGTGATAAGGGAATTGTTCTTTATTTGTAGAAGTCACAAGAACTTTGACTCTGAGCCTCTATTCAGCAAGACCCAGTAGAAGCCCAGCCATTCACCAGGAATCCAATTCCAGAGGCTCAGTCCTTGCAAGGAATGATGAAGGACCTCCAGGTTTTCTAGGATGAGTCACTGAATTCCAGGCCTCTCTGTGGTATATGGAAGACAGAAATCTCTGCTAATGGTGCCAATTTCCTCTGTGCAAAATTCAGCCCTAGCATGTCCTCTCAGGTACCAAAGTGGGAAGATCCAGGGTTCACATTTGTGGGAAGCAGCGACCTCTCTGTTCTCGGGGTCTTATGGGGTTGATTCTCTGCCCTCTACAACAACCCTCCCACCCACCTGGTTCTTTAAAATAAAAAGTCTAGGAGGGGAGGTTTTCCCTGGTGGTGCAGTGGTTAAGAATCCGCCTGCCAATGCAGGGGACACAGGTTCGAAACCTGGTCCAGGAAGATCCCACATGCCACGGAGCAACTAAGCCCGTGCGCCACAACTACTGAGCCTGTGCTCTACAACCCGCAAACCACAACTACTGAGCCCACGCGCCGCAACTACTGAAGCCCCCGCGCCTAGAGCCCGTGCTCTGCAACAAGAGAAGCCACCGCAGTGAGAAGCCTGCACACCTCAAAGAAGAGGAACCCCCGCTCGCAGCAACTAGAGAAAAACCCGCGCACAGCAACGAAGACCCGACGCAGCCAAAAAAAAAATAAAAAGTCTAGGAGGAGTAGGGGTGTCTGCAGGAGGGACCACTTCACCTGACCAGAAACCCCCAGTTGCCTAATACAAAGGCACCAGGACTCAGCAGAACACGGGCCCAACTGAGTTTCCCATAGGAATAAGAGCGTTGCTTTTTCACTGTCTTGTTGGTGAGTTTAAATAAGACCAAATAATGTATCAATAATCTTAGACACATACCATCAAGATGTTTTTTGTATTTTAGTTGTTGAAATGCCAAATCCTATCAAAGTCCAGGAGTATCTGAAATCCTACTAATTCATCGGCAAAAGGCAGAAATAGGTTTCTATTTCTAAGCTATGGGTTGATAGAAAGGATTTCGTCCTGTGCCAGATGCCACCTCCAAGAGATTCTGATTTAATTGTCAGGGAGGGAGTGGGCTTGGCGTCGCTCAAACGACCTCTCGGGTGCCTCTCCTGTGTGACCCGTGCAGGAACCACAGACCAGGAAAAGCCACGAGAGGAAGGGAAATAAGGAGGACACTTCTCCAGGGCGCCGCCCCTCACCTTCAACTTTTAGCCACAATTGTCAGGGGAGCACACTTTACGAACCCACTATGTTATGCACACTTACAAAATGAATTTAATAGGGAATGGCAGGCAAAGCTGGAAAAAGATTTGCTTCATTTGATATAGTAAAAAGAAATTTCCACTGGAATTCCTTTAATAGCAGACACCTGGGTAATTAGCACCCGCGCTCAGCAGCGGTAGGAACACTCCACGCTGGGAGAGAAGGTGGCTCAACTCCAGGGCCAGTGGAGCTGAAGCTGTAAGAAACCAGGGGCAGACAGATGAAGAGAGGTGAGCTGAGCATCCTTAACAGGGGTGAGACAGACACAGTCCGACTCCGATGCCCTGGACCAGGCAGGAGGGACAATACCCAGTATCTGCCCAAAACCCAGGCAGAAAAGAACCAAATAAGCAACCTGGCTTCCCAAGGGCATAATTGTAGCTGGGAGCAGGGGAGGGAGGCAGCAAGATAAAACACAGCGGGTTTCTGACATCATCAAACTTGCGGAGAAGCAGCCGGGATTGTTTTCAAATCTTCCAAGTTCTTGAGGCTGGACCTATTTCCGTCACGTGTAGCTATAGCTGGATATTTTTGGACCTGGTTGTAAGTGAGACTGAGTTTGCTATTAAAGAGTTTATCCTGGAAAGTTGGGATGAAGTAAGACAGGTAGGAACAGACAAGTACAATAGTTAAAATATGATCTAACTGTGTGCTGCTTCCTATGTCCCAGAATGGTTGGTGGACAAGTTGTCACCTGGAAACGCCACAAATGTGCAAAAATTTTTTTTTAATTAAAAATAAGTAAATTAATATATCTCTGGCCAAAGCACCAGGAAAGAGGCAGCCTAGCTGAACCGAAACCATTTAGACAATAACTGTTCCATCGCAGCCAACCCCACAGGAAAACCGAAGCCTGACACAGCTCCTGCCAGCCAGGTTGAGGGGCAGCCTGGACTTCCACCTCCTGGGCTGCAACAAGGCACTCCAACTCCCTTGTGTGGTGTTCTCAGGGAAGGCCAAGGGCAGAGTGATAACCTACATCCCCGCCAGGTTGTGACAACTTAGATGACATGGACCAATTTCTCAAACAATACAAGCTACCACAACTCACCAAATATGAAATAAATCATTTGAATAACCCTACATTTATTAAGGAAAATGAATTCATAATCTACAAACTCCCAAAAAGAGAAATCTCCAGACCAAGATGGTACCACAGGAGAATTTTAACACCAGCTCTACACAATGTCTTCCAAGAACTCGAAGAGGTAGGAGAGACCCAAATTCATTTTATGAGGCTGGTGTTACCTTGATACCAAAACAAAGATGGAAGGAAGGAAGGAAACTACAATACTCATAAAATGAAGCAACTCTTAAAAAACATTATCAAAAAGAATTCAGCAATACATTAAAAACAATTATATACCATGAGCACATATCAAAAGATGCAAGGAAGTAGTTTCAATGTATGAATATCAATCAATGTAATTCACCATATTAACAGGTTAAAGAAGAAAAATGACATGATAACATCAATTGATGAAGAAAAAGGATGTGACAAAGTTGAGCACCTACTCATGATAAAACTCTTCAAAAAAAATGGAAGAGACACCTAGGAGGTGATGGAGAGAGATCTAAGCCTCTGTTTTTCACGGCTTCTGAATGTACGTGGAGTTCAGTTTTGATTTTTGGACACTTAGGACCATTCGATTTAACTGCCTTTCTGATTTCTCCCTATTTTCTGCATATTTGTAGTTACCCGAGAACCAATTTTCATCTACAACAGCTCACAGTAACTCGTTCAATCTCTCCTTTTTGGTGCGCTGGAAAGATTCAGGACCATGTTTACGACAGACGAAATTGCCCAATGCATGTGTGTTCTTTTCAGTTTGGCTGTGGTCTTGGTGTGGTGAGCTGGCATAATCTTCCAGCTGGTAACACTTTAACTTGTCAAGTTCCACCCAAATTAATGTATAGACAGGGGAAATAAACAGAGTCCCAATTAGGTTGGAGCACTGGAGCAGTTCAGTGGCAGACACCTATTCAATTATCTAGGTGGGCTGAAGAACACTGACTTACCAGGCGCAATGCAGATTTTGAGACTGCTTTCCTTTTCTAGCTTTAAAGGTCCTCGTACTTTTGGAGAGGAAATCGTGTGCTGTGTGAAGTCCAGATTTTCAGAAACCCTAGCTTTCTCAAAGCCACAGCCTCAAAAGAGAAACGTGGGATGTTGATGTTTATTGAACTGAAAGGTCCATGTAGACTGCATCACATAACTCTAAAGACCACTTGAAGTGGGAGTAAACAATTATTTTCAAACTTGAAGATAAAAGGTGAATATTGGTTTGCCAAATTTGAGACTAAAGACATTTTCATAAATATTGGCTGACCCCTGCAACTTTGGGAAACCAAACACTGACTACAAGGAAAAAAAGTCAGAATATGAAACGTATCTACATGCTTCCTTTCAGTTCAATAAAACTCATGAAGAAATAATTCCTAGAGAAACTCTGATCCACATGTTTATCGCTTAGTTTTCACTCTTCATTTTTATTTAGAGGGAACGTAAGTGCATGTTCCCCTTGCTATCTGCTGGCTGCGTATTCCTCTGCTTGGAATAGCCCATGACATCCAGCAGCCTGGGTAGTTAACACGTTCTGCAGTAGCATGTCAATATGAACAAGAAATCTTACTCATTTGGATTTGGGACTAAAATAGGTCAGCTAGCCTTTTCATTTCTTTTGAGTAGCCGATAGTCATGACATTTTCCAATTCATAAATCTGGCAAACCAATATTTAATTTTGCATTAACTGCTCATAAATGTGGCTTCAGGGTTTCTGACCTTGGACTTTATTTTTCCTCCCCTTAGACCTGCAGGTGAATAGGGTCTGGATGTCCTCTCTTCCTAACTTCGGGAATGACTTTTTTTTTAAGAAAGTCACTATACTTGGATAAGTTCTCGTAGATTTCAGGCCAAAAGCTACTGTTTTCTAACAATAAGGCCCTCGCACTGACCCCTATACTCAGTGCCATGTCTTGACCTAAGGAGAAGTTAATGAGGAAATTTAACCCTGCTGCCCTGGGCACCACTGCTCCCATCAATCAGGTACTCAGCAGCCCACAGGTCTTAGGGTGAGTTGTGCGGTCATAAAAATAAAATAAAAATAATGTGATGAAGCTTGCCAAGAAAAATTGTCTCAGAAAAATGAACTAGCAGTTGCTAGAGCTGTCAGACTACTTAAGGTAAGTGGTAAAGGACGCCGTCATCTAAATATAGTTTATTGGCATCCTGACCGGTTAGGCTCACTGCAGAAGTATTGGCTTTATTTTAATCCCAATAACTCTGTCACTGATTAAGTTTTAGTCAGGGGTACATGTTGATTTTTGGCAGCCAGCCATGACAATTTCATGGTGGTTTCAGTTTTATTACTTCATATCGTTATTTTTTAATCTGTTGCCCTGGGGGCTCTGAAAAGCAGATACTTTTAGCTCACGTAATATTAAAAAATTGCTAAGTTTCCTACCAAAGAGAACTGCATGCCTATGTCAGAGGGGACATGCGAGCTCTGGTGGACTCCCCCAAGCCCCTTGCCTCTGCTCCGGGGTCTCTGGGCTACATCTCTGGCTTCTTCTCCAGTCAGCTTGAATGTGGACCAGCCAGTGGAGCTGGGCTTCTGTCCTTGCCTCGTTTTCACCCACCTTCCACGCTACAGCAGAGAACTGAGGACATGAGAATTCGGAACTCACTATCCTCCCTGAAGTTGGGACCATTTACAAGGTGTTAAAAGCTTCTTGACTTCTGATACAAAAAACAAAACAGAACAGAACAGAAATTCAGGATGAAGGAAGAACATTCTGAACTTAAAGGCGAAAAGCCTATGTGCTGAGACAAGATGGAAGAGACTCGTCTTTCCCTGCCCTCCTCTAAACACTGTGAGTACCTGAGGAAGAAGTCCTCAGCAAATCAGGACTCTGAAAGGTAGGGAGAAGATGGACTGACAGAGGCCTCAAGATCTGAGGAAGGACAGAGCAGGGGGTTTACTGGATGCTGTTTCTAGGTTTTTGGGGGCTTTTTTTTTTCTGAAGTGGGTACTGGAGCGGCCTGCAACCCAGAATCATGATCTGATAGAGAAAAACGAGCAAATAACAAAACCAGGAGAGCCTCTCTCTGTCCAAGAGTTGGGGAAGGGGCAGCACAGCAGGAATCTGATGCCCACCAGGGTGGTGGCATGAGCAAGGCCACCACCATCACACAGGGTCAGCGGCAGAGTTAGAAGAACCCAGCCAGGGAGCCCTAAGCTGCCCCCAAATCCCCAGGGCCAGGGACAGCAGGGTCCAGTGGAGACCTATCCCCCATACCCAGGGCAACAGTGACCTCATCTGCTGGCCCCTGTGCCACCAACTGGGCCCTCCACCCAGTGGCAGAAAGCAACCCAGGTCTGGTGTTCTTTGACGTCAGACCCAATGGCAGCATTGACAGGGTTTCTAGAGCTTCAGTGTCACCAGGAGAATGAAGCTGACCACAATAACATTTAAAGGGCTCTGAAAATAATACTAAATTGTCATTGGAACTACAGATCGTAAAAATTATCCAGGACCTACACCCTAAACCCAAATAGAGTACTGCAAAATAGAAGACTTAAATAGAATCAAAAATCTCCTAACGTAATATCTAAACTATTTAAGCTATTGAAAAATCACCAGTGATACGAAGAAACAGGAAAAATACAACTCCAATGAGATAAGAAAATCAGATGACCCCCAACATTGAGGTGATTCGTATGCTGGAATCATCCAACAAAACTTTAGACAGTCATCATAAAATTGTTAAACACATAATTGTCTTCAATCATATTAAAAAGTAAAAAATTATAGCAAATAAATACAATTTAAAAAGAGGACCCATATGGAAATTATAGAATTGAAAAATATAGTAATCAAAATGAAAGCTCACTAGATGGTCTAAATAGTAAGTAAGTAATAGTAAGTAAGATAGTAAGTAAGTAATAATAGTAAGTAATAGTAAGTAAGTAATAATAATAAGAGATGACAAAGTGCAGAATCACAGAGCATCACAGAATGTGATAAAGATAAAAATAGATATTAATAACATAAAAACAGAAGTAATAGAGAAACCATTGAAACAAAAAGCTGATTCTTTGATAAACATAAAATATCAATGAAATCAATTACTCTAGCAAGGCTGACAAAAATAAAAGGAGAAAAGACACAAACTACCAATATCAGGAGTGGAGTAAAAGATACTGCTACAGATCCTTCAACCAATAAAAGGATAACAAGGGATTACTATGAACAACTTTATGTTCATAAATTCAGCAACAAATCTTCCTCAACCACAAATTGCCAAAGCTCACTCCAAGAGAAACAGGCCAGAACAGACCTACAACCAAGAAAGAAATCTCCACGCCCATATGGTTACACTGGATATCTTTACCAAATAAAGAATTAACGGCAATTTTACACAATCTGCCAAAAACAGACTAAGAGGGGCATTTCCCAACTCATTTTATAAGGCCATTATCTTCTTGCTAGAAAAAATTATACATATGTAGGCAGTACAAAAAAAGAAAACTTTAGACAAATATATCTCATGAAATTAGTTACAGAATTCCTCAACAAAATATTAGCTGATTGAATTCAGCAATGTGAATGAACTATAATGTACCATAAATAGATAGGACTCGTTCTAAGGATGCAAGGAAGCCTGGTTCAATTGACAGTCATTAGTGTAATCTAACATAAAACTAATGAAGAAAAAGAGTATAATCATATTATGTGAAGCAGAAAATGTATTTAACAAAATTCAACAGTTCTTGATGATTTTTTTAAAATATCAGCTTACTAGGCATAGAAGGAACTTCTTCAACTTGATAAAGAGCATCTACAAAAAACCTATTGCAAATGTCCTACCTAATGGTGGAAGACTGAATACCTTCACTCTAAGATTGGGAGCAAAACAAAAATGTCTGCTCTCACAATGGCTTTTCAACAGAGTTCTGGAAGTTGTAGCCAGTACAATAAGATAAGAAAAATAAATAAGAGATCTACAAATTGGAAAGGAAGATATACAACTATCCCTATTTACATAAAACATGATCTTCTATGCATAAAATTCCAGGGAATTTACAACTAATACAACAAACCTAATCATTTACAACAAACCATCCAGGACTAATAAGTGAGCTCAGCAAGGTTGGGAAATACAAATTCAATACAAAATATCAATTGCGTTTCTCTATACTAACAATTAACATGCAGAAACCAAAATTGAACTTGTGATACTATTTAAAAGCACTCCAAAGGAAATGAAGTACTTAAGTTTAAAACTATCAAAACATGGACCAGATCTGTATCCAAAAATTTACATAATACTGTTTTTTTTTAAAGGAAGCCCTAAATAAACAAAGATATATTGTGTTCATACATTGGACATTTCCACAAACCAAAAATATCAATTGTCCCCAAACTGATCTATTAAGTTTAATGCAACTGCTAACAAAAATCACAGAAATGTAATTTATATATATACACAAGCTTATTTAAACATTTATATGCAAAGAAAAAGCCCTAGAATAGCCAAAATAATTATTCAAAGGAAACTTAAAGTGACAGGGATTCTTCTCTATATTAAGGCTCTCTTTATAGCTGAATTAATCAAGACAGTGTGGCCCAAAGATAGATGCATAGATCAATGGAATAAAATAGGGAGCCCAGAAGTAAAACCATGCAAATATGCCCAACTGATTTTTGACAAAGACAGGAAAGCAATTCAAAGGAGAAAAGATAACCTCTAAATGGATGGTGTTGGAGAAATTTGATGGCTATGGGCAAAAATATGAACCTTGACCTAAATCTATTATACATTTAATACAAAAGCAACTCAAAACAGACTATAAAATCCAGAAAAGCTTGTTAATATTTATTTTCTCTTTGCTCCACCAGGATTACCTAAACGGTGCAGAAAGAATGATGCTTACCCCAGTATAGACCTGTGTCTCCTCTACATACGAACAGTTTCAGTTTCCAGAAAGCTTCATTGTTTCCCTTTTATCTACAACATTATTCCTCTCCTCTCTCTCCTCCTGCACCTTGCTAGCCCCCAAGGATGGAAGGTAAGGAAGACATCTCCAACCACACCAGGATGGGATGAGAGCTGTGCTCTTCTAGCCCTCAGCTCCCTTGAACCCCGCTGTAGTGGTCCCTTCCCATCCCGTGTCCATCAGATGTCCTCCTCCCATCTGATCTCCTCAGGACTGGGCACCTCCACTCACCTCTCTTTCCCTTCTGCACCTAGGAGAGTACCTGAAATACAGTCAGTGTTCAATCCCTTTGGCTGCATTGATTTCTACAATCAATTTGCCCAAAGATTTAAATGAGCTCTCTGTGGTTTGCTTTGGTTTGAACTATTTGATTTTGGGGTGAATTGAGATAAAGTCAGAGACTGAGACTGAGGGGAAACAGAGATTTACCAAACCTAATAGCTTATAGACACTACTTGTTAAGCAATAGACTTTTGAGTCTGAAACACAAGAATTTCAATTTTATCTCCACCACCAAGTACATGTGTGATCTTAAATTACTGAAATTCTCTTAGCCTCAGGGGTTTCTATATTTTAAATTGGGGTAGTAATAGTGGCTACTTTATAGTGTGAAATTCAGTAAAATTATCCATTGATCTGATTGTGATTATTACCATATTATTCCATCATTTGAAAGATTAGATCTCTTCAAGTGCTGTGGCAATATAAAATGATACAATTGGATTTATATCTATCTATGTTGGATCTATATAACATCTATGTCTGTACAAATGATAATTTTTGAGCATAAAATTTATCTCATTTTAGTCTCAACATTCTCAGGTATATTTTTTAGACATATATATTGCCTGTGGGGTTTTGTGGGTTTAAAAAATGATAAGCCAACATCCATTTATTTCTGAAGGTGACTATTTGTTGTTTAATTAGCACAGATATCTCTGAAAAAAGCTGATATGAAAAATTATGTCTTTTCTTCACTGACTCATGTGAAACACATTCTTGAGTCAGTACATTACAGCACGTTTAGATTTCCTTGTTACTTGTTACAATGTTGGCACTTAGCTCATGGTTAACACACAGTACTTATCACCATCAAAAATAACAAGAACATTTGTTAAAATGGTGGAACTAACGACTGCCACCCATTAGCTCTCTGCAACAGTGCAACCTCACAGGTTGCTCTGGATTCAGGTACCCAATTTTGGTAAAAATCTCTTTTCCGTGTTCATTTCACTAAACAATAGCTACAAAGTTTTCCTCCCCTTTCTCTTCATTGCCTACAATGAGTCCACTTGCCAGAACCAATACTGACTTCAAGTAGAATTTTATATTAGTAATCATGTCTTATCACTTATACTCTAGTACATTAGACTCTAGAAGGAAGATGTTGTCCCTAGATTATACCAGTTCTCTCTACTGAGGAGAAGATTAGAAACTATGATTGTCTATTTTTTTATAGACTTCAAGAAATACCTTGGGACTTGACTGCAAGATTTTCCTCCAGGACAAAGGCTCTTTCTCATCCTCCTAGGACAAGCTATGTTCTATGCATTTCATTCACGAATTTGCCTCTCAAGCTGATGTTCACCGGCTTATGTTTATAGGAATTCTTGCTCACCTTAATAAAAGATATGTAATGATAACATAATTCTTAATAAGTTCTTGATACTTGAGATGACTCGCTCAACATAGATTAAAGCTCTAAGGTCCCATTCCATCCACACCATAATTTGATACCTGTGTCAAGGTAAGTTAATGCTTTGTGATCCTGAAGTCCATGTGACTAACAGGGTTAATGCCCCATTTCTCCCTTGCTATGAACTTTACAGAATAAGACTAAGAACGTTCTTATCGCCGAAGACAGCTATGAAATCCCATACAATTTTCCTTTTTTTTTTTTTTTTGCACTTACCAACACCATGTTGCTACATTTTGATGGGAACAGTATTCTGTAGTTAGTCATGTATGCACTGATTGGAACCAAGCTGACTACCATTCTCTTAAGAAACCTGAGCCAGTGCTGGAACCGACTCCGTACCATGTGGGAGCATCTTGTTTGTAGGCTCAATCCTTCAGCACGTGAGTTGTTCAACGTGGAGCTGGGGCGACACTTCCCGGCACAGACTGTGCTGAGACATGACCTCCTCCCTGGGGGTCTGGAGACCGTGGCTGAGCAAACTGGCAGAGGTGAGGAGAACAAGGCTCTTCTGTGAGACACCTGCACGGGTGAGGCCTCTGCCGGGTCCTCAGGCAGGGAAAGGCAGCTCTCGGCTGGAGATGGGCTTTCCTGGAATTCTGCCATGGAGGCCTTTGGTTTTTGTAGTGTCTGAGTGGGATTGGGCTCCTTTGAGCCTCTTGTTTCCATTTGCCAAGACATCCAAAGGCTGTCCATTCCACAATCCTTAATCCGATAATTATCAGTGATCTATCCCATGCAAGAACCACAGCTACCACATAGCCAAGCATCTCACCGTCTTGTGTTTTATCCTGACTTGCCACAGAAGCATCCTTAGAAATGGTCAAGCAGCTGCATATGGAAGGTACCACCACCTACTTACCACCAGCAACAGGTTCTCCATCGCTGCTGGACACGGAATAGCTCAGACCCACAATTCTCCTTTGAGGTCTGCTTTCCAGGGTCACACGGTGTTTTAGCCTGTGTTCCCCAGAAACCAGAGCCAGAGCAAAGGCTTCCTCACTCCTGTGAGTCCTTTAGGGCCGCAGTCCCAGGGAACAGGAGTGAGGGAAGACAGCAGTGAGGTGGGGCAGGAGGAAAAGGTGACAGAAGTGTGCATTTCCCAGCGGCCCCTGCTTGGTGTGGTCACTACTTAGGTTTGCTGGACCATCTCCTGGAGAGATGGAGAAAGGACCTCCTCCAAGCTGTCTGTCTGGGGTAAGAGAAGAGAATCTGACCAGCTCCGGTCAGCGGCTTGTCACTGTGACATGAACCCCCTGGTACTTCTGGGCTGCGTGTTGTCTGTCTGGGGTAAGAAGAGAAGAGAATCCGACCAGCTCCGGTCAGCGGCTTGTCACTGTGACATGAATCCCCTGGTACTTCTGGGCTGCGTGTGCTGGTGGCCCATCTCATGCCTCTGTGTCAACCAAGAGTCCTAGAGGCAAGAGGTGTGAGGGCCTCAGAGGCCACTCAGGGCCACCTGCTGCTGGACACCTGTGGGGGACAAGGAAGGCCGTGGAGGAAGGGCAGGTGGGCGGGGACCTGGGTGTGCGTGGAGGTGTTGATGGGGCCGGTGTGGATGTCCTCCGTGTCCCTCTTACATGTGCACTGCTGGGCACGGGGCCTAGGTCTGGAGCCCATGCCCATATGCTCTTCAGTAAACCAATTAATACATAGTCGATTATGGGAAGGATGCCAGGAAGTAACAAATGCTTCATTTTAAGGCAACCCATCCCGCTTTTCTTTTCCTATCACAGACAGTCGTTGGGCTCGGGCCCCAAACTTTACTCAGACTCTTAGAGATGATGAGTGATACCAGGGACGCCAGGGGGGTGCTTCCTGCGCACCCCGTTTACTCATCAATAAAGTGTGTAAGTTGTTTGTGTGTTTGGCACGAGGGAGAATGGCCACCTTTGTATTGCAGGGGCTGGTAATCTAATTTGCACAGCCAAAGAATGGTCTCTGTGATCTAATTCTCAATCTACTACAGGATTGAGATGAAGACCAAATCATCTTAGAGGATCTAATAATCTCGTTTCGATCGATCGGTTTCTGAGGCAGTATCCTTTGGTTGAGACTTTTCAGATAAGTAAAGAAAATTAGGTTGAAAGCAAAATGCGTCTTTCTAAAGTGCGGCTTGCACGCAGCCTGCTGCGGCCCGGGGCAGCTGGGCAACCTCTCCTGGGGGTGTTTGGGGCCCAGGGAGGGGCAGTTACTGTACTCCACCAAGGCCACCGCTCAGCGGCTCTATGGAGAAAACGCTGCGGTTTCTCCCACTGACTGCCTGAAATAAAATAATCTATGATGCATGAACAAGTCTAAATGAAATAATAATATCCTTAGCAGTGAAAAACGGATTGGTAATACAGTAATTGAGCAGATTTATTGCCATCTCCTTGAGCTAGCCTGCTGAAACAGCCGGCTATTTTATTTAATCTCATATCAGAGGAATTACTGGCTGGTAATCCATTGTTAAACATCATTTAGAATGATGGATGAAAATGTCAGCTTTTCCAACATAATCAATTCATATCTCATTAGCACATATTATTTATGATTCTCATAATGGGACCTGCAGGGGTCTCCAGGGGAAGATGGAGACCTCAGCTGTTGTCGAAATGAGATGAGATATACTGTAGCTTATGAGTTAATAACTGCATATAAAAAAATACCTCTCCACGGTATTGATTGTTCTTCCCATTTTACGAATGAATTGAGTTACTGGGCTGCCAGGTGCTGTGTTTGGCCGCGGACTGTGTGTCCAGCGGTACCATCACCGATGCTTTGGAGGGCTAATAATGTAGCTCGAATATTTTCAAAAGAAAGATTTGCTCCAACTATTTTTAAAATGATAAAATGATTTAGGAGACGTTTCCCTTATGCTAGGAAAGCCAGCCCTTGAATGTCAAGTACAAGAACCCCTCTGCGGCTGCTGCTAAGGATGGGGCCCTTGCTTTCCCCTCACCACCTATGAAGATAAATCGACATATTCCTGCAGCTCCAGCCCAGTTGCTTTTTAAGGATACTCTCTACCCTGTGCTGCCTCCAAGACCAACGGAAAGCAAACCTTGATTCATGGACTCCATGCCTCTGACGGTGCATCGGTAATCACGGTTCCCGTGTTAACTGCTGCCTCAATTAAAGTACATTTGAGAATAATTTTATGCTTCAGCTCATAAACATCAATAAAGGAAAATGAGTAATAAATGACTGTCTAGAGTACAAAGGACCAGCTCATATTTCAGATGAAAATGAAGACAAAATGTAGCTTTTATTTGCCTGTGGAATTCCCATTAACTGCATCACTGACAAGAAAGGGCTGGATCGATAGCTGGCCGGCCGCAGAAAACCGTTTCTGGCTGTTCAGCGGCCAGTGCAAAAGGAAAGCTGTCATATTGTGATCTTTATCAGGTAATCTTCATTACACTGGACCGATGATATATGTATATGCCGGTCAGCTAGGGGCACTTCTAATTCTTGGTCCTATTTGTGGTCTGAGTGCAGAGGGATCACAAATTATTTGTTTACGGTGATGAAAAATCTTCAATGTTCATTCCTTTTATTCTTTTTATAGGTAATCCATATCTGGGAACTTTCTCTCAAGGACTCCTTTATTCACTCAGGATTTTTAAGAAAGTATTATATCAAAGGTTACCTTCCTATCTCCTCCGAGGGAAGACGAACCCGCCAGGACGGTGCGGGGCTTGATAGAGCAATTTGTAAGCTCCTTCCCCACGCTCTTGAAAAGAATTCTGCTTTCTTTGTGAGTTGCTGTTCTCTCTTCAATTGCACAGGGAGTGCTGCCAGCCATCCACAAGCAATAGAAACGAACGCGTCCTATGGCATGCAAATACAGCAAAACTTGTTCCTTTTGCATTCTGTGTGCCTGCAAGAAAAAAGAAAAGAAGAAAAAAGAAGAGGGTGAGAAACTGGCTCAGCCATTTCAGGAAGAACCCTTCCGCCTGAAAGCCAAGCTAATGTGAAGGAATTCGATGTTGTTGATCAACAGTGGTTCAGTTAAATGGCGTCCAAGGAGGCACCCCGTAGAAGGAGAAGTTGAAGAGGAGAACAGGCGGGGAAAAAAGACACAACATTCCCTAGGAGACAGGATGGAAGGTGGGAACAGCATTACTAACAGTGACATAGGGAGCAATTCTAACGTTTCCCCCTGATGGAAACCTTTGATCCTGATGGATCCTGATGTGCTTTCAAATGTCATTACATCCTTAGGAATCTTTTCAAGGGAAATTGAACTGGATGACCCTTTGTTTAGGTTTCTCACCAGTGTGGATTTCATGAATTCAGTGGAGTAACGTATCAGGTCCTATAGACCCATCTCAAGGACGTTTGCATGTCTGCCTTTTTTATTCCTTGAGATTACTTCTTTTCAGTATTAAAATGCCTCTGTTACACACATACCTCCTCTCTTCTTTTTTTTCTTTTTTTTTTTTTAACCACCAATGGCTAAATTACATCCTACTGGACTAATATAAATTTGACACCATTGTCCCATTTCTCCTGCAACGTGAAATGTATTCACTTCCTCTTGAATGTGAAACTCTGAAAGTTAGGAACGTAGAGGAGAGAATAGCTTAAAATGTGATTTATATAAGAAATATAGTAGATGGTCTTTTAAATTATATATTTACTAAGTGATTTGCCAACAAAGGATCCTATCGTGGAATCTCTAGAAGGTTTTCTTCTTTTCATACCTAGCAGTTTGGCTCAGCAGTCTTTCTTATTTTTCAGATGTCAGTGATGTAAGAACAGTGGTAGGTGTGAGGTTGGGGTACGTTGTCACTTCCTCTGTGTTCTCAGGGAAGTGATTCTCTAATTAACAAGGGCAGTTTAATCAGTTTTCAAACATAGTTTCTGGAACATCAAAAGCCCCACAAGAATGACTCTCATGGCTTTTCTTGGATTTTTCTTTTAGGAAAAGGAATCATTACATAAAGCTTCTTGCAATCAGACCCGCATATCCCACCTGCCATATGAATTATTTCAGAACCCAAGAGAACTACATTGAGAACTAGAACAGAACAGCCAAATGGACATGTGGGTTTTAAAGGTTCTCTCACTCTTTGCCATTCATGCATTTACCCCACACTCGTAAGATAAATGAATGAATCTAATCACCACTATGAGATTCAAATGGGCGCTTGGAGAATTTACGTGGCTTATTTTCTCCATCACTATTTTTAGGAAAGACACTTCTCAGTCAGATTAATACTCAACAGTTAAAACATTTGACTGCCAAAAGAAGTCAACGAAACCAAAGATAAAAACAGTTGAGGACCGTCGCACATTGCCGGCGGAAATGAAGAATCGTAGAATACGGCGCAGCTACTTTGAAAAGCAGTTTGGAAATTCCTCAAAATATTAAACACAGAGTTACCATGTGACCCAGCCATTCTGCTCCTACGTATGAGAAATGAAAACATAAGTTCACACAAAACCTTGTACACCAATATTCATAGCAGCATTATTTATCATGGTCTCAAAGTAGAAACCCAAACGTCCATCCACCAATGAATGGATAAACAAAATGTGGTTTCTGTATACAACGGAATATCTTTTCAACAATAAAAAGGAATGAAGTACTGATACATGTTACAATGTGGGTGAACCTTGAAAACATTACGCTAAGTGAGAAGAACCAGATGAAACCACATACGGTATGGTTGCCTTTACATGTAATGTCCCGAGTAGGCAAATCCCAAAGACAGAAAGTAGAATAGTGGTTGCCTGTGACAGTGAGGAGGGGAGAATGGAGAGTGATAATTAACAGATAAAGTGGTTTCTTGTTGGCGGTGGCGGGAGGTGATGACAATGTTTTGGAATTAGATAGTGGCAATGACTGCAAAACTCTGAATATACTGACAACCACCAAACGGCACACTTTAAATGGGTGAATTTTATGCTATATGAACTATATCTCAATAAAACAATAAATTAAAAAATCTAAGGACAAAATAAAACACTTTAGTGGCATAAATAGGTGTAACATCAATGAGCATCGTTACCATTTAGTGCTGGCACAGGTGACTCCCAGTTTCTTTTCTATCACAGCTCCACAGATCACAGGGGAAATGTCCTTGTGGCCCCAGAACTCAGGATTCACAGCTAGTCAGTCAGCTGGTCAGTCTGTCAGCCAACAGGTAATAGCTATTGGGCACCCCCTGAGCATGTGTTGTAAAGATAGGAATTCACAAGACAGGACGTAGCAGTGACTGATTATGATGAAGCCATGCAGTTAAGAGTGTGGAAAACAGGTCGAGAGAAGTCACACAACCTCAACCCCTTCCTTGTTGGGAATAACACAACTTCATGGAAATCCAAAGCAAACTCTTTTTAGGGAAGGTTGGGTGGGGTCCCCTGAGGAAGGAAAAAAATCGAGGTTCAATCTGCACAGGCATGGGTAGAAAAGCCCGGGTCCTAGAGCCCACGTTGGGTAGATAAAAACCCTCCACTGAGCTATCTGCGTCTAATTAAATTAACTTTCATTCACATTATTTTAGTAAATGGACACCTAATCAGCATCTGCTCTGGGAAGAGCCCTGTGCCCAATACGATGAGAAGAAAGCTTGTTTAGACTGAGCCTTGTAGCAGTTCATGATCTGGATCAGACTCCAAAATGTGTGCGAGAGCGCAGAGAGAAGCCTTCCGGTTCTGGACTGAAACTCTACCTGTGCCCCTCATTGGTTGCGTCAATAAGATTTAGTGACTCACCCTCTGTGAGCGCTAATTTTCTCATTATTTACAAAGTGGAGCTAATGTTATCTATCCCACTTATCCCTGTAGAATCGGTCTCATGGTCAAATGAGATAATGAATAAGGATTAATTTTACTGGAGAAACAAAATATGCAGTCAGAAGCGTTTTCTTTGGCTTCTGGTGATAAAATGGCTTTCAGGAGCGTGATAAGAGGTGTGATCTCTACGTGAAAGATGGCCAGATTTTTCTAGCTAAAAACTATTCTATGCACAGAAGGGGTGTCAGTCTGTTTGGGCTGCTGTAACAAAATACTATAAACTGGGTAGCTCATCGTCAACTGCCTCATGGTTCTGGAGGCTGGAAAGTCCAAGATCAAGGTGCCTGAAGAGTCGGTGTTGGCGAGAGCCTGCTTCCTGGTTGGTGGACGAGCCCCTTTTTTGCTCTGGGGTTGCTTTATAGGACCTGAGCACCCGCCAAAGGCACCAGCTCCAACACCATCACACTGGGGATGAATGAATATGAATTTTGGGGGACACAAACATTCAGACCAGAGCAGGAGGGTGGGGATGTCACAAGCAAAAGTAAAAATAAAGGAAGGTCCAGGAAGTGTTTTCAGTGGATCAGGCAGCTTTGCTATGAAACAACCAAATTTCAGCAGCACGCACTTCTCAGCACTCGTTGCGTGCTCACGCATCCGACAGTCAGCTAGGGTGGCTCCCTGCACGAGTCTGACCCTGGGCCCAGTGTTTAGACGGGGTGGCAGTGGCTGCACAAGACTTTACTTCTCATCGCAAAAGCACAAGTTCAAGGAAGGCAGCCCAGCCGTGGAGACACATTTCAAAGCTCTGCTTGTGCATCTAAATCTGCCAGTGTCCGAGGGCCAGAGCAAGTCACGTGACTCAGCCTGAAATGCATTCCGCCGCCACGGGACCAAGGCAATCATTTTGACCCACACAATATGTTAGAAAGGAGTAAAGAATTAGGAACAATTGTTCTACCTACTGCAGCTGGCTTGGCCAGGGGAATGGTAAGCATACTGTCTATAAGATATTGTAGCTTAAAAGCCAATACTGAAAATTCTTCAGTGACTGAATAATGAAGACAGGATTTGGTGAAAATTGAGTCAGTGAAGATTTTCAGATAGGAGCTGGCTTTAGGGGAGTGGATGAATTAAAACAGAACGACTACCTGGATTCCACTAAAACAGATGTCCAGCCATCCTGGGATATCTAGTTTCTCCAACTTCCCAGGACACCGTATCTCTCTTTGCTACATAACCCAGACCACAGGCTGGGTATCCGTACCTCACTCAACTGCACTTTCAAGTTGTTTGAACCTGTCTATTCGTTGGACCCACCCAGAAAAACTCCAACACAAGATTAACGTAAGAGTTGCTAATTTCCACGAAAATATGTGTTGGTTTTCTAGCACCTGTGTAACAAATCAGCACCAACGGAGCCATGCAGAGCCACACCCACTGATCATCTTGCAGTTTCTGTGTGTCCGCAGTCCAGGGCGGAGAGGCAGATTCTCCGCTCAGGGTCTCACTTGGCCTGGAGTCTGGCGTCTCTGAGGGAGAATCTACTTCCGGGCTCAGCTTGTGGGCAGAGCTTGCTCCTGTGTGGATGTGG
Organism: Tursiops truncatus; assembly: GCF_011762595.2. Classification (NCBI taxonomy): domain Eukaryota; kingdom Metazoa; phylum Chordata; class Mammalia; order Artiodactyla; family Delphinidae; genus Tursiops; species Tursiops truncatus. The sequence continues at coordinate 86,605,028 of NC_047046.1, read as the reverse complement.
ACTCTGGTCCACCGGGCTCGTCTTCAACTCCTACAGCCTCCTGCATTCCTTGGTTTGTGGTCTCCTCCTCCTTGAAGGCAGTGCCAAATTTGCCTCCTACTTCAAGTCTCTGCGACTTTCTTCTCTGTCTCGACTTTACGGGCTTGTGTGGTTACACTGGGCTCACCCACGTAATCCAGGATAATCTCCTATTTTAAGGTTAACTGATAACCACCTCAATTGTGTCTGCAAAGTCCCTTTTTTCTCATAAGGTGACCTACTCACGGGCATAGTACCTCATCACACAGGGATTAGGGCATGGCCTCTTCTAGAGGGACCCCAATTCTGTGCCCACAATGGAGTACCCTCATGCAGCCCATCATTTGGAACCATATACAGTCTGCACCACCTATGAATTGGTTCACCCACATCAATGAGCTTTCAATTTTATCTTAATTCTTTCAGGGTCCGTGCTTGGCTAGCTAGCTCGGTCTCTCTCAGGATTAATCCAAAATTTCAAAACTCTCCAGAAGCCCCTACACAACCTCCCCATCACTCATGTTCAGTAAACTATTCACCTCTTAATTGAGGGAAATGATGCCATTAGGCAGTCATCCATTCAAGCTCCCACCCACAGAGGGACCTGTATCCAGAGTGGTCCTCCTTGCATTACTCTCACTGCAAGGCTGACCCTTACCCTGTGCCCTTTATCCCCTCTCTTCCAAACCCAGGTCCTGAAAGCAATCTCTCTAGAACTCTCATAGTTATCAAGAGATAACTCTCATAGTTATCATTGCCTTCCCCCTGGTTTCTTAACTTCAGCCTATGTGCTGACAGCTCTCCCACCTCTTCCCAAAGAAAACCCTACTGCACTGTGCACCGTACTGTGTCTACCAACCTCTCTCCTCCTTTTCCATCCAAACTTCTCCAAGGCTGACCTCTCACCAGCTCTCTAGGCTGCTCATTTGCTTCTCAGGATCCAGTAACATACTTTCAATTCCACCACGTGACTGAAGTCATTGCCACCATGGTGGTCAGTTACCCCCAACTCTAACAGTTAACTCTGAAATATCATTTCCTGGGATTGTATTACATCACTGTCCGTGGTTTGATGATATTGGTCACCTTGCATTGTAACTCCACTTTCTTGACCTTGAGTCCACCATGGTCCACTGGTTCTCCACACATCAGCTCTCCTGTCCCTTGAACTCCTGCTGTTGTATGCTCTTCCTTGCGTGAGCTCATGGGCTCACCCTCTCTCATGGGCTCTGCCTTCTCCAGTTCAGTGACTGCCCACAGACTCAGCCCAGACCCTCCTCCAAGCATCAGACTCCTCCACCTGTTTCATGAGTTGTCACGGTCACCTGGATTTTACAACTACTTCAGACTCAACAAATTCAAGCTGAACCTGTTTTCCCTTTTATGAGCTGGTTATCCTCTCCATTGGTCTTCTCCCCAGCTCCACTCTTCTTTGTTGGCCTCTGTGATCAACCTATTCTCTCAAACTTGAAAACTGCCATTTGTCATGAATATTTCATCCCCTGGAGGCAATTAATAGCTGAGTCCTCCAGGTTTTACTTCCTGAATTTTCAATCAGTCTGTCTTGTTTTTTCTCTCCCTAGAGCGCCATCCCAGTTTAAGCCATTATCAACTTGGGGATTTCCGAAACAGCCCACAGATAGCCAGGAGAATCCCCCCAGGTACGAATATGCCACCTCACTGCCCAGCTGTCCTGCGCGAGTCAAGCTCACACCCACAGTCAGGATCACATGTGATCCGTCCTGCTCCACTCCAACCTCACATCTTTGCCCACTTTCACCTTCACTTCACATGGCAACAGCCTTAACCTCTTTGTAATTTCTTGACACACCAGGAGTTCTTCACTCCCATGTGTATAATTTGGATACTGTGAGGGTACCTCTCTATCTCTACTATCTTCCCCACCATCTCCCATCTTCAAGTGACTAATTCACAGTTTTCCTTTCGGATGTGGCACCATCTCCACCTCTTTCATGCAGGTTTCAACTGGAAGCATTGTCATCCCTTGGCTTCTCATGGACTAGATGGTATCCACATTCCATCTCACCTGTCCACTCCCTGAAGAGGCGGTGAGTTCTTTGAAAATAGAATCATGTGTGAGCATCCGTAGTATCAATCCTGCATCACCGGTGAGGTCATTAGTGAGGAAAGCGAAGCGAATTAAAATGCAGACTGAAGACAAACATGGAAGGAGTAGTGGAATGACCTGCTGGCACAGGGCATGCTGCAGTGTGAATAAAACCGTAGATGCGCCAGGTGGAGGGCACCTAACACTCCGTGAGCCACGGGTCGGCGATGGGGAGAGACGTGATGCACCCTGGGCACCAGCACACCGCCTGGACTGAGCAAGTGCTTGGAAAAGCCAGTTTGTTTCCTCCCTTTCCTGTTGCTATAGTTCACAAACTACCCAGGACAGTGGTAGAAATATTTCTCCCTTCCTGAAACAGAAGGCTTTTCTTCAGTTAGTTTTGGGGATCACGTTGTGGTTACCTAAGAATGGGGAACGCAGACAGACCTGAGCTGACGAAAACTGAAATTGAGACCAAAAAACAAAAAACCTATAACTCAAAAATGAAGACTTAAGCTGGATCTAAGCGGGAACTAATTTTATGAGAATATATAGTAAAATGATATTGCATCTCATGAAACAATAAATTTGTGGGCCTCCATGTGAATTTAATAAAAGAGTTCACAAAATTTATCAGATGCCCTGTGTCAACTTTAATTTCACTACTAAAGCCAGAATATGTTTAGAGATAGAGATAGAGATCTAGACCTAGATCTAGATACATAGATATACTGAGGTATGGATTCAGATAGAGATGTAGATATACAGATAGAACATATAGGAGTTGTCTTAGATTAAATCTGTATGTTTACAGAAGTATTCCTATCTAATTTCCGATGATTAAAATACTAGGAAATGACAAGGAAAAAAGATAAAATAGCTTAAAACAAGGATTTTACAAAGGTACAGCCAATAAGAACTTTAAATGGAAACAAATTTTGGTGAAGCAGAAAACAGATTTAGCTGGGGTCTTGTGTCCTTCATTATATTTAACAGACCCTATGAGGATCACGCTTAAGTTTGTTCCTCCTTTGCATGACCAAATGGAGAATTCAGGTCATCATATTTTTTAAATGTACACCTCTACACAGAAGAAAGAAAACGCTCATTTTCTCTGCTAAAGGAGCCCCTGGTGAGAAGTTCCAGCCTAGGCAGGAACGTGATTGATTTCCTGATGCGCCCCCGGGAGACGTACCGGGGAGCCCAGCACGGCCTCCACTGTTGCGGAAGAAGAAGCCACGTTGCTTTACCTCTCTGGGTGCTATAAACCCAATGACTCTACCCGCCAAGGAAATCAGTTGCATGTGCTATTTTAATTCTGCAGAGTACTTAACTTAGAATAGTCAGTAATATTCTCACTTTTCGTTTAAGTAGCAGACCCAGGTCCTTAATGCTTACTCCCAGTTCCGAAACAGATTTCCAGTAGTGAACACCAAAATGGACTCAGCATGGGCTGGGTTCCCTAATGCTGACCACAAGACAGTCATCAACATGGAATCTCAAGGACTCATTCAGAGCAAATGACACCGTGTTTAAGAAGCTAATTACAAGAAGAGCAAACAAATCTTGTCCAAGTTATTCTACTAAGTCAAATTGTGAAGGAAGAACAAAACTTTCAGAAGCTCTGGAATTTGGATCTCAAGGGCAGACACACTAGTGACCAATGCCGATGTGCAGGGCCAGAGATTTCCAAGGGTAGGAAGACTGAGACCCAGTCAGAGATCAGCAGTAGTCCTGAAGATGGTAAGAAGCTGAACCACACATTTCAGCTGCTGAGAGATTAACATAACGTTATTCTTATCCACATCCAATTAGAGTAGTTGTCTATCCCTTCGTTGTTTTAAGAGATCAGCATAGTTTTCATGGCCAAAACTAACAAAGAAACCTCATTAACTAATGACATACATATATATTTCTATCTTTCAAAATCAGAAATAACTTTAAGAGGATTTCCTTTTCTTTTCTTTCTTTCTTTTCTTTTTTCGGCCGCGCCATGTGGCTTGCAGGATCTTAGTTCCCTGATTAGGGATTGAACCTCTGCCCCTTGCAGTGGAAGCATGGACTCTTAACCACTGGACTTCCAGAGAATTCCAGAGGATTTTCTTTATATAGAAATCTAAGACGTAACCTAGTTCTGGAAACAAAAGAGGCACCCAATAACATAGCTCTTGAATGGATGATTGAAAAAATAAGAAAATGGGGACTTCTTAAGAAAACACACTCAAAAAATCTATATTCTCAGATTCAAATAAATATGGAGAATCGACCTGCTGGTCATGGTTTTCAATTCCGTGAATGGTGACTGCACGCTCATTACATGCAAGGCTCCACACCATCTTCTGGGACAATGCCTTCAGGGGGCCTAGGAAGAATTAATAGACAAGACAAAACTTATATACCGATTATTTACTTTGGAAGGTAGTACGAGACCCTAGGTAGCACTGGGCAGTGCAGAGGTAGAACATCTTTCTTGTTGCAGAAAGTTCTGTGGGAGAGTGCTGAGATAGAGCTTCACCTTCTAAAGGACGGGCACACGCGCAGTGTATGTTGACAATGTCAATTTCCCCAGAAAAGGTCAACAGCTGGATGATGAGCATTTCTGTAATAAAATAGAAAAGTTACCCTAATTCCTTAACCTATTAAGGGGGACTGGTTAATATATATACACATGCACTTACATATACATGTATAAATATATAGATACACACACACACACACACACACACACACACACACACACTGATTTAATCCTGTAAGCCTTTAGCAATTACAGTCGTGTAGAACCCAGCCTTTCACTCAAGCACAGAGGTCCAAGGGGCTGAGAATTGATCCTGTAAGCTCTTCGAAGTGGAGGAAGTAGGAAGTACTGGCAAGTGCTGGCAGGCAAGTGGCAAATGAACTAAGGCCACCGATAACACAGCAACCCCAGAGCAGAGGGAAGAAGAAAATAAATATGTCATGTAGAGTGTTCTCGGCGTCCCTTCTTCCCATCTCTTCAGCATAGAAGCTTCAGGCCCAGGAACAAAGAGCTGTGAAGAGCATCTGCTGTGGAGGCCTGTAGGTAGCTCAGCAGGGTCTGTGCTGGACAGCGGGCCTCAGGCCTCAGAGGATCACCTGCCCCTGGCCTTTCCCATCACAAGTGGCCCAGCTGCCCCAATGGCCACAGCTCTTAGAGTCCATCGACCGGCTCCTGGACTCTGGGCAGTTCCCGTGGCCTTTTCCCCACCCTCTGCCCGCTTACACCCTGGTCTTCTTCCTGTCGCAGCTCAGACGCAGCTCTCTCACAGAACGCTTCCCTCCCTTCCATGCCTACGCCTCCTTCTACCCTCGGAGGGACAGACCACCGCTGGCACAGTGAGGAACGGGCTTGCGTGCTCAGGTCTGCGGCCCGGCACAGACTGTGGGCTTCCCAGGGCAGGAGCCTCGATGCCCATCTGTGCGCATGGCACATAGTAAGTGCCCACTAAACACTGTTGTCAATACACTAAGTACATTATTATAGGGAAAGGCTTGGAGAGAAAAAGTGGCAAGCATTTTGTATTTCTCGTTGATGCCAGTTGTCAGGTTTCTTTCTCTGTGCTCCAAATCCACTTTCACTGGCTGCTCTGTGTAAATGGCGCTGGGCCCCTTGACTGGCGGCCCTTCGGCAGCTGGCACAAGGCTCAGCCTCGTCCGTGGAGGCTGGTGGCGAGACACTGCAGGCATCGCCTTCCTGGTCCCGGCCTGTTCCTCCCTGTGGGCAGCAGCGCGGAGCGCCGGCAGCTTCCCCTGGCACTGCACAGAGTGAGCCTGGTAGTGGAGCGCCTCTGCGGAGACCCTTCCCCTGGACGGGCCCCTGCCCGGCCCTCGAGAGGTTGGGTTTCCCGCCCCTTCTGGAAGGCGGCTTTCCATCCATGTCTGGAAGGTAAATTTCTGGAAGGTTCCACCAGCACAGCACCACAATACCTCCTTCCAATGTCTGGATGCAGCTGCCTCGGCCCCGGGATGGTGGGTGCTCCTGTGTCTGCCCTCTGCACATTCTCACAGTCCTTCCTTCTGTGTACTAGCTCACCCCCCCCCCCAACCGCCCACTATAGTTCATCATCCTTTGCGGTAAACTTTCCCATGAATTGCTGCGGGGATTCTGTCTCCTGATCAGACTCAGACGGAGGCACTGTTTCTGAGGAAGAGGCAGTTTTGTTGATGCTGATGGAATAAAAGGGTGGATGCCTTGTCGTAAAGAAATAGTGTCATGAATTTTGCCCCAAAACATTTTTGACTAACATTAATAAAGTGATGAGATGTGTTCCTGTTGGGATTAAAGTGCTGGTGGCCTCAGTGTGGGGTGAGTGTACAGTAACCCACAGATGCACTTCCTTGAAGGTAACGCTACTTCCCTTTGCATCTGGACACACGGGCTGTCAGTGACGCAGGTAGGGGTCATGGGTTACACACCTCATCCCAGGTATTCTGGAACTGGAGGCCAGGTGTATGCCAACCCTAGATGTAAACTACTTATTTCTAAAAGGATATTGCACTCTAAAATTTGTACTGCAAAAATGCATACATTTATTTTCATTTTTTAATTGATATTAGTCAAAACACTGCTGCTTTCTAAGCTCCTTAATGTACCGTAGTGAACGTGAACTGTATCTTATAGGTATTCGATCTTTTATACGGAGAGCAATGAAGAGAATTTTTTTTTTCTTTGCGGTACGCGGGCCTCTCACTGTTGTGGCCTCTCCCGTTGCGGAGCACAGGCTCCGGACGCGCAGGCTCAGCGGCCATGGCTCACGGGCCCAGCCGCTCCGCGGCATGTGGGATCTTCCCGGACCGGGACACGAACCCGCATTCTCTGCATCGGCAGGCGGATTCTCAACCACTGCGCCACCAGGGAAGCCCATGAAGATAATTTTTTAAGCGACGTGGAAGCCATACATTTAAGTGTACTTATATAAGCAACAGAGACTGACCACGAGGGGGCGACTTTTGCTCCCTTTTCCCTACAAGCCAGGTTGCTAGGTGTGGCTGGCTGTAGGATGCAAAGCACAAGAGGCAGCGCTAAATGCGATCTACACGCACAGAAAAGTGACCCAAGCCCTTATCAAAGCTCAGAATGTCTAATTCTTGGTTGAGTATTTGCAGTCAGTAATTCTGGCCTGCCGAGGGCGTCTGGTTTACTCCCAGAGTTTTCAGGGGCTCTGATGATTTTAGGTTTACATTACATTACCGAAAAGTGGGGCCGTGGAGGGTGGGCACTTATGGACCAGGTGGGTCTGAGAACCTTGGGGCACCAGGATGGGTGTCAGAGAAATGCTACCCACACACTCGCTCATCTCATGGTGCCAGACAGACCCTCAGTCACAACAGCATCCAAATCGCCTCTCCCCAAAAAATGGGAATTGAGGTTAAACAACCAGAGCTAACCCATAATAATTTCAGTCTCGGGGTGTTACCTGAATCAGTGGAATCAGAAGCGAAATGCAGGGAAAGCTGTTGAATTGGCACCTAGCAGTTAGCTGGACGAGGTATTATTTAGCTCGTAATGTAAACACACACGCCCTGAGAAATGCCGCTGAGTGCTGGAGGTCCTGGTCCCTCATAAAAGCATGTGATGGCCCATCAGTGATTAATTGTATCAGTTATTCTACAGGGGTTCCAGGAAAACTGAGGGAGGGGACTGTTAGTATCGATTGAGCTCTGAAATCTCCTGTCCATTGTTTACTGAAGCTGTCAATTATCATTGAACTTTTCGTTTTGAGTTGAAATGGAAAATTCACAGAAATGAAGAAATTTTGCAGAACATGTTACTAATGAAGTAAAGATGACTGAGGTTTTAATGCCACTAGCCTCCTGCACACTCATTGCTTATTTTATATGAACATACTTTTTAAAGAATCAATGTTGCCAAAGCAATTATACTCCAATAAAGATGTTAAAAAAAAAAAAGAATCAATGTTGCCATTACATTTCAGTTAATCAAAATTATCTCCCTTTGCCCCTTTTTATCAAATGAATAGAATAGGAACAATATGAATTTACCTGTTTTCTTCAACTTCTAATTGCCTCTTTCACAGTTAAAATATTAATTACCATTAAATGTTAATATCCTGTTTTATCTCTCTGATTTCATAAGCCAGATTTTAAAATACCTATTGACAAAAACTACATGGATTGTTTCAAATCTTTTAAAATGAAGTAAGCTTTTTAAGACAAAATGCATTTATTGGTCTCAAAATAGAAAATCCACAAAATGGGTATTTTTTGGATAGGTAACATGAAGCAAAATCTCCTATAGGATATATACTAATGATGGAAATAAATTTTAGACATGTATAGCCCAGAAATCCCAAGATATAATAGAGAAAAAATGTAAGCAACCCAGAAACAGCAGATAATACCTAAGTGTCAGGGCTGAGATTGGCATGTATTTTAGGATCTGGGGGCAACCACGCTGCTTGCCTTGTACACGAGAAATTCTTCTGTTAGTTTTAGTCTAGCAGAACACACTGTGACAAATGGAGATCAGAGGATGATTAAATAGTTTGTACATAATCTACAAAGTTATGGGTCCACACGTGGGCAATTATCAGTTTCAGGTCCTGAATTTGTGTTGATCACGACTGGTCCCTGTAAGGCGTTCATGGAAAAGAATGCAACACTGGGATAGAAAAAATAAATATGCCCAGGGTTTTCCAGTGGCCGTAAAATTTGCTTTTGAGACCTAATATTTGAAAAAACAAATCAAGGCTCTATGATCGATAAATAGTGGTCTGGACGGGAGGGGGAGTTGGGGATGGATGTTAGGCAGTGAAAGGGCAGTGCCCACCCCATCAGAGCCACCGGGGATGGAGGGAGAGTGCTAAACCCTTTAGGAAACACAAATACCATGTATAGTAAGTGCTTCACTTTTGCTCCATCCTACTCAGAAGAGGTAAGAGGTCAAGAGGACAATTTGTAGTTGAAATCTCAGTTAAGAGCCTTCTTATTTCCTATGTAAATTCACCAAAATCAAAGGAAGATGCCTGTGTCTCTGAATCCTGGAACTTCTTTATTTCATCTTTGCTTGTTTTTTGTCATTGCCTACTGTGGCCAAAAGCAGTCAAAGAAAAGAGCGATCTTATTCGCTGTAGAGGACTCCAGTGGAGTGTAATTTGCCTTATAAACCACGTCACTGTGCCCCAGATTTACAACAACCTGTGATCTTTAAATATACTGTATATCATTCTCCTGATGGTCATGCAATTAAGGATCTGGACACAAGGAACAACACACTACCGAAAAAATAGTTCTCAAAAGGGAATTCGGTGTGTCAGGAGAGAGAACAATAATTTAGAATTCGGGTCAGCATGATTTTAATGCTAAGTACGTGTGAAGATTAAGTCCCTAAATGTCCTATCTCTGCATAAGATCTTTATTCTGGTCAACACAGGTAGGAAGGAAGGAAATAAAAAAGAAAACAGGAAAAGGTTTTAGTAAGGGAAAGAGAAGGAACATAGCGGGTTTAATAAAATATGATTGTTTAAACTATTTTATATATAATCGATGTTAACAATGCAATGTCAAAATACCCAGTGTGACACTACTTAAACTCTAGTCCACCTAATATCTTTCTAATCTGACTGAAACTTTAGAATTTTATCCAGATGCTGCATCAGATAAACAGAAAAATTAAAATTGCAATTGTTTACTTTTGTTACAAATGTTGCCTTTTTTTTTTTAACTGAGCTAATCCAGGTGCTTCTTCGTAAAAATGTAATGCAAAGTATTTAACAAAGAAAGTAAATTGCCTATAACTCTTTATGTTTCCAATATGTTACAAACCTGAAAAACTTCTCATCCACATATTGGATATATTGTAGTACTTATCAAAAATAGAATTCAAGGATTTTTTGTGAACTTATTTGATCATTATTTGTTTCTTTCAGTTTTCAATTCCATGAGTTCAGAGACCATGTCTGTTTATTATTTTACCTCCAGCCTCTAACACAAGGACCACAAAAGGGCAGGCACTCAATATAGACTCTTGTTGAATAAACAAATGGATAAATGAATCTTTATATCCTCTCTCTAAATATTACAAACTTCATGTTACTGTACTCCTCTTCCTTAATGCAATTGCATTATTAAAATGTATTATACAACATATTCTGTGTTATGTACACATATATATATATAATGTGTTATATACTGTGTGTATATAAATGTATACATATGCACATGGATTTGTATGGATATATTTACGTCAATGTATATATACTATACACAGAGTATAGTCTATAAAAGTGTGCACATGCATGTCATGATAGACATATATATGCATATATGTGTATATAACCTATTATATATTGTACATACCTGGATACATAATATATTATTCTCATTATGTAAACACGACTGATTTTTATTTATACACCTTTTACTTACTTTTTACACAGGCTAACAAATGTGCATTTGCACATCTCACAGGTACAAGAGTCGTCACGTAGCCAAAAGAGTATGAAAAACTCTCAAGCACGGGGCTTCCCTGGTGGCGCAGTGGTTGAGAGTCCGCCTGCCGATGCAGGGGACGCGGGTTCGTGCCCCGGTCTGGGAAGATCCCACATGCCGCGGAGCGGCTGGGCCCGTGAGCCATGGCCGCTGAGCCTGCGCGTCCGGAGCCTGTGCTCCGCAACGGGAGAGGCCACAGCAGTGAGAGGCCCGCGTACCGCAAAAAAAAAAAAAAAAAAAAGTGTCAAGCATGGTTGTTATTATATTATTAAAACCAATAATTATTATAAACAGTAATTATTATAATAATTATTATAACCAATAATTTTGTTCTTCAGGCCACTCAAGATGGAAGTCATTCACATGGCAGGTGACACACGCGACCAATCCAAATGCATCGGAGAATTCTGCAGCCCGGTGGTGACTCCACAGCCAGAAGCACAGCGCAAAGTTCACATGAAATTGAGAGCATTTCAGAGCCACCTGCTTCTTCTCCAAAATGCCGCATCAGTTAACTCTGCAGTTAAAGTGACTGCCTGTACTAATGGCTTAGCTCACCTAATTCCGCCATACAGGGAGAGAACCTCCATGGTGGAAACAGCCAGCTGGAGTCAAGGGCCACCTGAGCAAGGATCGCACAGCGTGGTGATGCCCCACGCAGCTATGGAGGCCGTCACCCTAGTGGCCCAGGTGAGAGCCTGACCGCGTGCGGCATCCCTCACCTCCACTCTTCCTTTGTGTGTATCACCCCTTCCTGTCTGCCAACCACTGTGTCTAACAACAGAGACTAAGACAACAAGAACAAAAACGTTTCTGCACTTGATCTGATTTTCTGCACACCTAACCAGCACTTTGTCCCTATGGCTTGCTTTTTTATACAGTTCAATCCCATAAAAAATCACTTTAAGTTACTATCAAAATTATTTTGCTTAGTTATAAACCCCAGTAAGGTCATCAAGGACTTAGAATGTGTAAGAGTATTTTTTATAACAGAAGCTGACTCAAGATTCTTCTGTGTTTTCTTCAAATTATTTTATACTTTATATCATTTTAATGCTCAAAACATTATAATATCCCATTGAAACACAAATTACTGTTACTTTTCAAAGGAGCCAAACCTTATTCCCTTTTGACTGGCATTATATCTGGTTAACATATGGTACCCAATATATATTTTTGAAAGAAACAGTGAATCCATGAATAAATGTCCCTTTCAGATGAAACCACTGAGACAGAGTAAAAATGCAAGATATTCTAGAGATCAAAAGGCTGGAATGATTTCGGAACTCTGGATCACTTTACTGCCGTACAATGCCTCTCACTGTCATCGGGCTTATTCAGGACAAGACATTGTTTGAAGACTTTTGCTTTGAAGAATTTTCTATTTCTCCATTCCCTTTACCAAGAAACTGGAAAAGCAGATAACTGTGTAGGAGAGGGAAGGAGGACGAAGGTGAGGGGTGCATGGGAGCTGCTGCAGGAAGATGCTGTGGCTCTGGTCCCACCAGCATCTCAGTACCTGCCTCTCAGGTGGTCTAGAGATGTGTTCTGCAAAGGAACTGAAATAGACTGGGATAATCTGCCCTTATTATTACACCCAGGCCACTTACGTGTCTTGTATGCATCTCATCATTGGACCAGTGAGTTTGCTTTAGGTGAAAAATAATTTCCATTTGGCTTTAATTATTTATAATGGGCAATTGGAACTGACACTGAGAAAACTTTTTGTGAAAATACATATGTACAGTCAAAATATCCTCATAATATTGTACTGACTATTTTCGTAATAACTATCTTGCCCTCAATTACATCTACAGAACATAAATCATACATTGAAGAAAACTCTCAGAGACATTTGTTGTCAACTTATGTCATGAAGCATAGAACATCTTTAACCAAAGTCCTCTATTTCAACAGGCAACTTAAGCATTACAGTTTACATAATAAAACTTCACTTTTACTTGTAGGATGTGCATCTTTAAATTTTTATGAACATTTGTTTTATTCTTTAATATAGAACTAATTCCCAGACAATATATACTATTCCCGTAAGGCAGCAAAATTGAGGTCGGGGATTTTCAAAATGCACATTCAATATTATTTCAATATTATTGAAACTCTATGTTGGTTATGTGACTTTAGCCCTCAGAATTACTAAATGATAAAGATGGGAGGGCTCATATATTTCTATCCTGTTTGCACACCAATGAGGTGTTCAAAATACAAAAAAATAATCCATGAGTAAAAAGAGATGGATATGAATAAAATTGTGATTTTTTTGTTAATAGCATAACTCATATGCTACAAATTTACTTTAGTTATTAGGAATAAGACTCCTGAGTTAGATCATATTTTAATGACTACATTTATGTTATAAAAAATACTGTGGATTTAGTTCTGCACCATTTTTATAGCATTGCCCTGTACGTACAAATGATGCTGTCTGAGAAATCCAAACTGACTTCCATTTCTGCCATTTCAAAAGAAAGTCACAGCCCAGCCTTCTACATCGGTGCAACGCTGCCACCACGTGGTAGAAATCACTACACAGAGTCAATAATGTGTTTTCAGAAAGACGAATTTCTCATATAAAAGGAATATTTAAAGTCCAAAGACACGGATGCACACACCCACACACGTTCACGTGTGCACTTGCTTTGCCTTCAACTGAGAGAAGACCAACAGGGTGACGAGGACACCTTCCCTTGTATGTATTAGCTGCTAAGAAAGGCAACATTGAATGGGTTAAACTATTTCTTGTCTATGCACATAGAATGGTAACATTTTCTTGAATGAAAACTGTATAAGCCAAAACAGAGAAAACATCCGTTGCTACTAAAATTGCAGCAGAAGAGATTTCTAGGGGAATTCAGTACTCAAGAGTTCTACCCTCCACTGCTTCAGGCAGAAACTTAGAACAGAAGCTGTGAGTAAAGATAATAATTTATTTCTGGCCTTAATTAGGACAGAAATAAATTATTGCTTTAATGTAGAATATGCTTAGAAAATCATTTTGGCGATTTTCTTCGTCATCCACCGCCAAGTTAGTTAAAAAGTGTTTTGGGCTTGAAAAACTGTTAAGCGTAGGTATTTGAATTTTTATCAGTAGTGCTGGAATCTTTTGTTTTTCAAAAGCTGGTTACATTGTTCAAGACTCATCTGTGACTACAGATCAAATGACCCCGATTATTCTGTTTATAGTCACAAAAGTAACGATTTTAAAATAATATTTAACAAAGAGGGACAATAATTTATGTTATTATGTAGAAAAGATCCCCTAAACCTACTTTTAAAAAACAGCGATACATTTTATTACTGAGCTGCTGTTTCCTCACGTTTTAGAATTTATTTCGGTAAAGAACTTTCCACTGTCTGTAGTCAAGAACCTCATTCATTAACTTTTTAAGTAGTGTGCAGTTAGTGACAAAGTTCAAAAACATATCAATTATTGATAACTTAGATTTGGGGGTCTTAAGAAATAGAATGGATATAAATGGTATTAGGATAGAAAATATATCTTTCAGTGGCCATACAGATTTATGTAGAAATACATATATTTGTGCTAAACTATATCTTCTTACATGTGGGCTACATTTTTCAACATAAATATGTTTAATTTTCCAGTCAAAAATACAATATGTAAGGCATCAAAATCAGTAGTAATATGTCTATAAAATATCTTATATTTATATGTTTCAACACTATTCTTAAAATTTACGAAATAATAATATTCACCATATATTTGCACAATTATATGTCTATTTATTCTTACCTAAGAATTACTGAATTGTTTTCTTAAATGGTATGTCTTTCAGTCTATTGTTAGCGACCAGATATTATAATTGTTCTATTGAAGCATCCGTTACTAAGAAAGCGTGCTCTTTCTCCAGAGTGGCAGCGTCAATCAGGATGGGCAACAGAGTAAGTATTTTTCTGCAACAAAAAGGGACTACAAATCAAATTATTCTTAGCCTGAGATTTGATCTGTCCTTCATTCTAAATTTCCTTTTTCATGTGGATTTGAGTCAGCCCATAATGTTATTTTAATTTAGTTTTTTGTATGTAATACATGCTGCCGTCAGGTAAATGTACTTGTCATGATTGAATTCAATAGATTGTAATGACCTTTTATCTTTATTGCAAAGCTTTAGATCATAGTAGGCAGAGCTGGCTTGAGCGGCTCCAGATTGGGAATGGGGTCTAATTGAAAGTTCTCATCAATCTTTAATGACAGCGTTATTATCATTGTTGAATGCGCTCTTCCAATTGCCTTTCCCCTTTTAGAGCAATTTTTAGCCACTTCACTGATGCCGGTGGGTGTGAAGGTTAAGGAAATGGCAAGATCTGAGTTTCCGATTGTAAAACAGGTACAAGGTAACCGAGCAGCCACCCTGAACCCGTTTCCCCTGATGGTGCCACTGTGGGACAGACTCACAGCCAGTCCCCAAGAAAGACTCAGTGGTGATGCTGGGGGAAGAGCTCAAGAGAAAACAGTGATACTTTACAAAATGGTGACCAAAAGCAGCCAACAGGTTTGAGAACAAATACAAATATAACAATATGACTTCGATTCCGAAAGAGCAACTGGTTTGTTTTGACATTTCTGATTCTAATTTTTAGTGGAGGAAGCAGACTTCAGAATTCACAAATGGCCAGTCACTGATATAATCGTATTCCTGTGTATTTGTATATGTGTATGTCAATATTTGCATATTTATGGCTGGACTAGATGGCTTTTTAATTTAGGTAATATTTCTTAGATGTTTTTAAAGTAAAGTCTAAAAGAAACTGATCAAAATTTGTTATAAGTCTATCAGGGATCAGAAATATCTGTATAGCGTACACCTATCGTGGATTGCCAAATGTATATTCCAATAATTAGGCTAACATGGCTACTTTCACTGTGTTTACAAGTTAAAACACATTCTTTATCTTTCTCAGGTTGAATTTCACTATTTCTGCATTTGGCTGCAATAAATATTTCTAAAAGCCCTGAGATGGTGTGCACTATTGTGAATAATTCATGCACCAACAAGACAGAGGTTTTAATTGATAGCGATTAGTGAACTTGCTAAATCTGTGGAACTGCAACAGGCGTAAGCTTCCAATCAATGCCAGTGTCTATTTTTACACTCCAGCCTCTGTTTAACAGAAAGCCAAATGCATCAGCCTGCAGCTGCTGATGCTACAAATGCCAGAAAGGGGCTTTTGTTCCACCTACAGTGTCGTAGGAGGGCCATTTTGTACCATCATTTCCAGAATGTTGTTTACATTTTCTGTTTGATATTCTTACAATAGGGAGGAAGAGTTGGTGTTTGACAGAAGGATATTCTGATGGCTGTCAGGTCCTTCTTGCTGGAGTTGGTATCTAGATGGAGTGGAGGGGGTCAGGGAGTCAAGGAGAGAACAATATCGTGTTGATGTAACATACTTGCCTAAACAACACGCTTGAAATTTAATAATGAACAGCAGGCTATCGAGGAGAATTTCCATACAGTGAGCTGTACGCTGGGAAAGCGGAGTGGGTGAGCCATGCTGCAGCCCACAGAGCTTTCTCGGGCAATAATTTGCCCTACATTTTAAAACTGTATTTCGTAGTTCACGGGTGCATACTTTTGAGTTTAGAATCCCTTTAGTGGAAATTGGCAATACCCTTTTACAGGATGAAATTAATCTGATAAAATTATTAATCTTGTAAAAATTATTAGAAAAGTGACAGAGCCCCGTAACATTTGAGGAAGTCATTTTCATATTTTAAATCCATGTTCTTAAATTTTAATTAAAAATAAAAAATAATCTGCAATGAGTAAACTTTAATTTAAATATATATATATTATATATATTATATATATATATATATTATTAAAAAAAAAAAAAGCCCAGAATGAGATTCCTAATGAGAAAAGAAAGTTTCATTCTTTTGTCCTTAAACATGTTCAGGGAATGATGTGTTCCGGAATCGCGGATTATATTTTTATGATTCTTAATCTGAATAAAAATATTTATGGGTTTGGAAAATCACAATGACCTTCCGTTGGAAGACTTTTCTGAAGGACGTAAGGAAGTCTCCTGCCAACCCCAGGCCACACTCCTTTTAGAAATGGAGGTGGAGCCTTCCAGAGAAGGTTTTCTGTTTTCCACATCACTCACCATTTCTTTTGTGCTCCTACAACATGATCATTATTTAAAAGGATTCAAAGAAGTAAACCATAGCACATCTCCGTTCAGACCACAGATGTGAACAAGAGTGACGGAAAACAAGACTGACGTACGCATTTTCACCAGTTTCAGACTGCAGTTCCTCTAGGTTTAGTGTTGTGTGTAAATGAGTTTGGTGTCTGAGTAAAGTCCCTGCCGCCTCTTCCACTGCCTCAGGGTCCCTCGGGGGGCCCAGCACCTGCCCCATTTCTCATCCCCCCATCACTCCCTCTAGGGGTCACTGCGGGAACTTCCCTCAGCTAGTGCCCGGCCCCCTGCGCTCAGGGCACTCCCTGAGGGTGACACACACCCCAGCGGGTGCTCATAGGGTCATAGGCCGGGCAGCTCCCTCCTGGCTCTGGGTCTGGCCCCGGGACTGCTCAAGTGTCCCTCAGATGTGCCCAGGCTGGGGGGTGTTAGTGATGGACTCTCTCCACCTCCACCCCGATGCCCCTTCCCGTCTGCCCCCCTGGATTCTTCCCTCAAGGCTTTCTTCACACTCACACCCACCCTCATAGTCAAGGTCTGATGAGGCCCGGGTTGGGCCTTACGCGGGTTCAGGCGTCTCCCTGCTCACACTTCAGAAGGCGTTTGCCCGCAGCGAGCTGGGTTAACCCTTCCCAGCTGCAGGCAGACTCCCCGCAACAGGACCCCTAAGACCCCAGCCTTGGCCTGTCCACCTGCTGGGTCCTAAACTGGACTGATCAGCGTGCCGGCCCTCTCAAGCTCAATGCTGCCCATCTCCGACCACAGCCTTAATTGATTCCTCTTACGACTGTTTCGCTGGGATCTCAAATTACCTAACCCGCTCACTTCACCCAGCCTATTAGCCTCTTTATAGGTACATTTGACTTTCTGAGATAAAGGATATATAAGTGCTTTATACTCTAAAGCACTCCTGAAAAGTAATAGATTCTTCACCAATCAGATGCTGTAATCAACTACTTAAATGATGTCCCAGAGAACGTCCTGACTCTGGGGCCCACTTGACTTTTGTCCTGTTTACTCAATCAATGCCCTAACAGTCGGCCAGCGCTTAGCCTCTCACTTCTCCACTCTGACCAGGACCCATGGCACTAAAAACCAGCTGCCCCATGCACTGTGCACAGCGGTCCTCCGATGTGCCTCTGCAGAACTCTCCAGCCCCAGGAAGCCTTCCTAGCTCCCCAGCTGCGAGGCCGCTTCCCGGTGCACGGTAGGTCTTTGCTGAACGGTGATCAGGGATTGATGTCCCCCCAAGCCCACTTCCTCGCTGGGAGTCCGTCCACCACCCAGTTGGCCAGGAAGCCAGGCTGAGCCCCCAGATTATCCCAACTCCTGTCTAAGTAAATCCAGGCACCGCCCAGGTCGTTTCATCCTTCTCTCAGCCTCACTGAAGAACAATTGTCTTTATTAGGCCAAGAAACTCACAAACATACCGTCTCCTTGGCTTGCTTTTGCTCTTTCCTTAACTGCACGATGGTGAGCATCTCCATCTCCAGTCATTCCTCACCTTTCTCACTTCGTGTTTGACTTCAAATCTCTCCATCTTCCAGACTGGACTGGTGGGGGAGAGGGCAGGAGAGAGAAAATGCATTTCCTGTCCCCACTGATCCTTGCTGCTACTGGATACTCTCTCCTTTGACAGACAGTTGTCTTATGCAAAAGGGCCATGGCCATTGCCTTTACTTACACACCAGCCAACGATCCTTAACTTCAAGCCAGCTGGCTCTTCGTCTTCTCTTAAAGTTTCCTCCCCGAGGTCACCAGAAACCATGCAGTGAGCACAGTAACAGTCCTTCTGGATCCTGTGATCTGGTGACTCCTTTGAGCCCTTGACACACCCGGGGGCATCCCCCCGCCACAGGCCTCTCCGTCCCGAGATGCTCTCGTGCTTGGGGTCTCTGCGCCCAACTGCTCCCAAGCTTTCTTCCCTTCCTGCTTTAAGTCTTCAGCAATTACATTCCTCAATCATGTTCTTCTCTCTCACTTTGTAGGAGGGAAACAGTTTATTCTGAAGGTTTAAACCATCACCTCAGTGCAGCTGAGCCCCAGATCAAGGTTCCCATTCTAACAACTTTCTAGACCTGGAAGAGAGAAGCTTCAGCAACAGGACCTCCCATGAGGCTCACAAACTCTACATGTCAAGTTGACGTCTCCATCCCAACCTTGACCTCAGGTCTCACCTCCCCATTGGTCATACAGGCCCCGATCCCCCAACAGCTTTGATTCCTTTCTTTTCCACACCCTTCTTCCCCAACTTATCACCAGGTGGACTGTTTCTTCCCAAGGTTTCCACGGACACTTCCTTTCCAGAGTACTGGGGGCAGCCAACCAGCCCGTTGTAAATCCCACCTCTGCTGCTGGGACAGCATCTTCACTGTCTTCCTAGTTCATTCTGAAGATCACTGGAAATGAATCTCCCTTTGTGTACAATAACAGTTTAATAATTATTAAATGGTATAATAATGGTTTAATAATCTGGCTCAGAAAAACCCTGTAGGGCTAAGTTCTTGCAGGTAAAAACGTATGCATCTCTCAGCTTAGTACTCACGACCCTCGGCAAACATTTCCAGCTTCTTCCTGACAAAGCCGTTTACTTCCCAGAATCTACCTGGTGCAGGCCTGTCTCCTTATTTTGCTCCATGAAATCTTCGTCGCCTGCTGGATGCTTCCCCCAGCCTCAGGCTTCTCCATGCAACAGGTCCTGTCCATTTCAGCCCACAGAGGTTTCTCCTGATAATCTATTAAAGCAATTATCTAAACTGCCCTTTTGTCATCTAGTTGTGTATTATTGCCTTTATAGCTACTCTATTATTATATTTAATAAAAGAGTGTAGGATTATGAAATCAGGGCAAGCTGAGTTCAAATTCTGGCTTTGTTATTTATCATCTGTATGAAGTTGAGTAAATGATTTAACCCAGAGTGTTCTCTTTCCAAGTCTACAGTCATCTGATTATCACTCATAGAGTTGTGAAGAGTTGAATCAATGTTACAAGCAGGAACTTTAATATATATTATGTGTTTTCCCTTTGCTCAGGAGTAAGAACTTGTGTTAACTTACTTTTGTCTGCATCCTTATCGCCTAAATCTGGCCCAGAGCTTGCACGTTGAGTAAATGTCTGCTATAAATAATTACGAGTAGAATCCAAAGGAATTACATTTTAGTAAGTATGTCAACCCAGGTGCCTTTGTCCAAATGATGAACTTAGGAAGTGTTTGGGGGAAAAAATTCACACACACACACACAAGATTAATTCATATATAATGAATAATATTATATTGCCTAATATAATATTGTCCAACTTTCTTTTTTTCAAATGAATCTTCAGGACACCATGAGATTTATAGATAAATGCTGATATTAATACAGTAAGTCCCCTTCATACTAACCTTCAAGTTGCGAACTTTCAAAGATGTGAACGTGCGTTCCATCAACATCAGGCGTGAGTGAAATTGCAGCTCACCCTCCATCCCCTGTTGCTAAGGATCCTTCAGCTCTACCATCTCCCACCTCCTCTCCCTCCTCCAGTCAGTAACCTCTTGCCTGTTCACTCGATGCCAACCCCTGTATGCCAGCTGTTGTGCTGTACTACTGTACTTTTCAAGGGGCTGTATTTTTTTGTGTTTGTTTTTTATGTATTATTTGTGTGAAAAGTATTATAAACCTATTACAGTACAGTACTGTATAGCCTATTGTGTTAGTTGGGTACCTAGGTTAACTTTGTTGGACTTACAAACAAATTGGACTTACGAATGCACTCTCGGAACAGGATTCATTCATATGTAGGGGACTTTCTGTAGTAAAAACATAAATAATAAACATTTTAGAAAAATGTTTTTCAAACAGGCAAAAATAAAATATATTTAGAGGATGGAGAATTTAATCTTAGGGTAAAGTTTGCTGCTGACTTTTAAGACATCAAACCTAATTTAGTAATGGCATAAGTTGAATCCATTTTCCTAAGGAAGTTTAATAAATGTATTCCTCCAAATTAATAGTGTTACTCAAATAGCTATTAATTATATGTAAGGGTTGATATTGTCATTTTAATCTAATTTGGCTGCTGGTCTTTTTCATCTTTTTTATGGAAGCCTCAAAGGTCACTTAATGTGCTAGTAGCCCCACTCAAGTATCTTCGAAAGCAGTTCCTCGGCCGTTCACTTGCTAGTGAGGAATCTTGTTGTCAGCAAAGTAACCTGGACCACATCTTATCCAGATGATAATTTTGCATTTACATTGTATTTTTAAATAACTGACTGCTGGGCTAGTACACACAGGCTTTCTACCCACAGTGTAACAGAGCTGGGTACAAATAGTGTTTAAGGCTCCAGTGGGAACTCAGACCATCAGAAACCTGCTCACCCAGTGGCCACCCTCCCGGCTTCTCTCCGAAGACGACTTGCATCACTTCTTCACCATAAATTATTTCTGCTCATGTACCCTAATCGTGACTTTTTTTTTTTTTTTTGCTTTTGCACATTCATATAATTTTATCAGCATTGGAAGGGGCATTTTAAATAACTGTTCATCCTCTCACTTTACAGATGAGAAGACAGAAGTCTAACATCTTGTCTAAGAAAATTGGTCACTATTTTCCTGCAGACATTTCCCCTTTCTCTCCCGATGTAGTTACATGAACGCAGATAGCCCCACCCCAGGACCTCGGGAAAGACTTTGCCATTCCACGGAAATGTTTTAAGTCTAGGTGGAAGAATTTAGAAGGGCAAATCAAATACCGTTACATCATACCTTGGTGATGACGGACAGGATTTTTAAAAATCATATCTATTCAGCTCATGTTATTAGCCAAAGTATCTAGATATAATTAACATGGTAATTTTAGCTAAAGGTCCTCAACCATGTTTCTTTGACCCCTAAAAATTTATGGATTAATTCTAAGATTTCTATAAATCCTCTGAAATTAGATTTTAATTTTCTGTGTAAGTATGTATTCTCTGAGGGAAGGTTGGTTGCTAACATCAGATGTTTGAGAGGGTGTGTGGACCAAAGATAACTCAGGATCCATTGATTATTAACATGTCTCATAAGGAAGAGAGGGCCCTTTAAGACAAATGGGGTCGTTCCCTCTCCCGGACTCCCTCTGGCACAGCCTCGTGGCTCTTTACCCGCCTCTGAGATTGCAAAGCCACAGAGGAGGACTGTTTGGGGTGGCCAAGGCAGGGTGATACGAAAAACAATCGAAATCGAAAGATAAAGAAAGTGTGACAAATTCCAAAGGAAGAAATCTGATAAAATTAAAGTGTAATAGACACCTCAAACTGTGTGATCTGACCTAATAAGTTATTAATAGGGAACCATTACTTCTCATGCATTTTTTATCAGGAAGGCATTGCCTTTTTGTCAAGATTAGTGGATTATAAAATATTTGTGCTACACAATATAAATGACCCTACCTATTAATAAGTCTCTAGAAAGATATGCTTAAATTGAATTACATTAGGAAGAGAAGTGCTAACAGAAAATTAGGCATAATTAATGGGAGCACATAAATAAACCAGATATGGGGGAAAGGACATTCTTCCCATTGATCATTCTGAGAATTAATTGGCGGTATGCTCTAATGACACACCGACTATTACTGTTTGCATAAGGGCTGCTCCAGAGAAGGTGAAATTCACGTGGCTACGAATATGGATTATAATTTATAGCCAGAAGATAACTTACGGATCACATGCCTCTAATTAGGGGACGTAATTTTGAAGAGCTAAAAGCTAGCTCTTCAAACACAGTATTGTAACTGGGGGTCATTATATTTTGTGTCACTAAAGCAGGATGGTGGTTTCCCTTGAATCACGGTAGCAGCTCTCCACCAAGCTTGGAGGAGGTACCTCTGCCTGGGGCGGTCCTGTGGGCGCTATCACTTTGTTATTTTCCATGGGCCAGAGCCAGCAATCCACTTAGAGCTGCGATACTCCGAGATACAGGAAATTATTTTTCACATCTCATTCACATAATGGGTGATGTGAATTGAGTTACACGGAGGATGAGTGCCCTGGACCATCTCCATTTGCAAACATATATGAGGTTTCCCGATGTCACAGACCACGTCCAGTGTCCTGTGAAGTAAACAGTTCCACGACCCTGATTCGGGCATGAAGTAGCCACTGTCTGGGATCATTTGAGATATGAATCTTTGGGGCTGTAACAAGCCGATTTTATCATTGCCTGTATTATTATTATTAGTTTAAAGTAGTTGGCATCACACGGTACATCTTTCTTTTTGTTCACAGTAAGCAAGTCTAATTTAAAAATGCCCAACATGCAATATGAAGTAATGGCCAATGCAAAACGAAGGAAGGTAACCAACCTCTTCCTCGCTCGTCCATATTATCAATGCAGAACAAGTGCATTAAAGCAAGGATCAGGGCCAGAGTAGGAGGTAAGGCAAGGGGCTCCCAGGCCCTGACGCCCGGTGAGATGGTCACCAGGGAGGTGGTGCTACAGGTGGCCAAGCATCTCGGGCGCGCGATCCACCAAACGTGCAGAGATGGGAGCCTCGCCTCGGGCAATGTCCGCGCGCACGTTTGCATCCGGGTGGTACAGGGATGAGCCCGCCGCCACCTTTGTGGTTTGGGAGGAGGTATGTTGTAATAGAGGGTTCCTTAACCACGTGTTTACCGTCGTTCCTGGGCTGTGAGATGAAGTCCTTTTATTGTAGAGAAAGAGATCCTCCTAACGTATAGACTCTGCTCCTTCCATCAGCCTTCTCAGAAATACTAGCACCTCTGCCCCCACCGGGGATGCCACCGAGGAGGTTACAGATTGGGAAAGGTCACTCCGAAATTTTTTTTAAATGATTGAACCGTTTCCTCCAGCGTTTCGCAAATATTCCCACAGAGCACTTATCAGTATTTCTCTCTATTATCTTAGGTATCAGGTGGCCAAGAATTAAATATCATTTATTTTTATTCTTTACTTGCTACTGCTGTTTCTCCACTTATTCTTTTACATACCTCTCATAAATAAAATGTCCTATTTTTTCCCTTAAAAAATAGAGAGTTTTATTAATGCAACCTCACCTGCTAATTTTACAGAGGAATTTCTGCATCTATAGGCTGCCAGACATGCTCTCATCTTTCCATGACCCCAAAACCAAAGAACTCACTCTCATTTTCTTAATTTTTGTAGAATGCAGGAATTCAATTAGCTACTTACCTTCGATGTTCATATTAACACGAGTTTTAAGACACAGGTAGTTACTAGCTACACAGATGTTTTCGTCTATCCTTCCTAATTATAAGAAAGTACACACTGTTGCATTTCAGAAGGGTTGTGTTTTATTCTCCACTCACAGGTAAGAAAACTCAAGTAACAGCAGTTACGTGAGTGAGGATGTGCGGAGGAGGATACAGAACGAGGACGGAGGGGACGTCTCTCCACCCTGACCTCTGCTCCCCTCCCCTCCACATCCACCCATGGTCTCCTCTGAGCCCAACTCTCTGAGCACTGCTCTTTCAACTCTCATCTGAATACGGGGGGAAAAGACTTCCTTTTTCTTAGTATAGCAGGGATGGGAGGTCATTTTCAAAATAACTTTATTACAAAGAATAAAGGAGCAAAAATGAATTAATTACAGGATACGCTGTCATATCATAAACACCATCATCCCTCAGTCAAACTCAAGAGGGCTCCACTCCACGTGCACCAGGAGAACATCGCAGCATTTTTCAAGACACAAAGTCTAGCAATTCCGAGTGACTCTATTTTGCCCACAAAGAAGTACTGACCCCACCGGCTTCCTTCCTCCCAGTTTCCTGGCTGCTTCTCCTCCCGAGCATGTTTCTGCTCCTGGAATTCCCAGGATCCGTCCACGTTGACTTCTCCAAAGACTCATAGCAACCAATTTGTTGGGTGTTTTTAAGAGCCTGTTGGTTATGGAGGATCCTCTTCAAACAGCATTCAACTGCAGACAATTGCTGAAACATCTTCTATGTGGAAGACACTGAATTCATCTTCTCCGGTCCCCGGGGCTGATGAGTGGCCTCCTACCCGCAGGTGTGGACAGATGTGCTTCCACTCCCTCTTGGGTGAGTAGCGGTGGCGTTTGCCCTGGATTCCGGCCGCCCTGTAGCAAACCCCACCAACCGAGGGGCTTAGAACAGCAGAAATCTATCCTCCACAGCTCAGGAGGCCAGAAGACCCACTTCAAGGGGTCCGAGGGCTGGTTCCCTTTGGAGGCTCTGAGGAAACATCTGTTCCATTTCTCTTCTAGCTGCAGGTGGCTCTAGGTGTCCTCCGCTTGTGGATGCATCCCTGCAAGTTCCTGCCCCCGTCGTTCCCTGGCCTGCACCCTGCTCAGTGTGTGTGTGTGTGTGTCCTCTCCTATTACGGGGACACGAGCCGTTGCATTAGAGCCCACCGCAATCCACGGTGACCTCACCTTAACTGCCTCGCATCTGCGAAGACCCTGTTTCCACATAAGTTCCCGTTCCAGGGTTCCGGGTGAACGTGAACTTAGGGTGACATTGCTCACCCCAGGACAGGGGTCCTAAACCTTCCTGAGTTACAGCTCTCACAGCCTCAGCTTTCTTTTTTTCCCAGTATTTACGCTGAGATTCTTGCTTGTTTCTTCCACTTGTGTGGGTTTGTAAAGTTCTCTTCGCATGTGGTTTTAAGGTCCCGTCCGGTGGAATGAAGGAAGCATAAAATCAAGAGGGTATCCCTGCCAGCACCCCACAAAGTTTACATTTCCATAGGGTCACCTTGCTTGAAATTCTGTAACAGGAGCTACGTGAACTGTTACCTATTGCAGATAAAATGTCCCCCGAGAGCCCATTAAAACAAGTAACGAATAAGGTGACTATCACTGCAGAGGCTACTCTTTTCTCTATTCTTGTGCTATATTGGCAGGTTTTAACCTCAAGTTTGTCAGGAAACTTCTTCCCCTATATGTCCACTGTGAAAGAGATATTTATGACATAGCTTTAATTTATTAGAAAGACATTTGTTTTTGTTTTTTAGGTTCGGTCTGAAATTTACCCTGTATGTCCCATAGGAAGAAACAGAGCATCTGAATTTAGTGACAAAAACCATGTGATAATAATGTGTTGTAACCATGCTGTTGCCGCGCTTCACATCAGCTGTGTCTCAATCCACTTAAAAGTGCTGCTGGGAATTCTCTGGCGGTCCAGTGGTTAGGACTCAGCACGTTCACTGCCGAGGGAGAGGGTTGGGGAACTAAGACCCTGAAGGCTGCGCGCTCAGTCAAGAAAGAAGGAAGGAAGGGAGGAAGGAGGGAGGGAGGGAGGGAGGGAAGGAAGGAGGGAAGGAAGGGAGGGAGGAGGGAAGGAGGGAAGGAGAGAAGGAGGGAGGGAAAGAAGGAAGGAAGGAAGGAAGCGAGGAAGGAAGGAAGGAAAGAAGGAAGGAAGGAAGGAAGCGAGGAAGGAAAGGGAAAGAAAACAGAAAAGCCCTGTGATACGGAAATAACTCATCTCATGTGCAGAGAAAGAGCATTAGAAAGCTCGCCCCGAGTGAGGGGCAGGAGCCGGGAACAGAGAGGCCAGGCTGCAGACCCTTGTCTTTGAGGCGAGGGCTGAAGCTCCCTCCTCCACGTCAGACGTCTGCCTTCCATCTCCAGCATTTGTGTGGAGAGCGGGGATTTCTTTATTGGCGCCTGTCTGCCATGAAAATATCATCCATGTTGTTAGATAAATGAAGTCCACTTAAAAGAAAAATCTGACTAATAGACGAACTTTGAACGCATTTCAGGACGGTTACCTCTGAGGGCTGAAACCCTCTGTGGCTTCTATTTTCTTCTCTTGGCTTGTCTCTGCGTTCCAGGTCTTTTACAGTGAGTAAGCATTGCTTTGAATAAGAAAAAAAATGTCAAGTTGAAAATCCCTCTTGCAAGTGCCCTACCTGATTCGGCATCCACGGGGCACAGGGGGTTTCTGCCCGTCTAGTCTCACCTTCCCTCTGAATCGGTGCTGCTGTCTGGTCCGTTTTCCAGGTTTTGGGTCAGCCTCACCCAGGGAAGATGCTTTGGAAATGGACTCCTCACGTGCACAGGAATCAGCCCAGCAGCCTGAGAGCTGCAGCGGGCGGATCCCCCTCCCCGGGGTCTGTATTATGGCCAGGGCTGCACAGCTGGGCTCAGGAGGGTCACCGCACATTGGGCTCTTTCTGCAGGGTTTGACAATTACAGGAACACCAGCGATAAATATTAAATAATAACTTTGTGCCAGACCACTGGGAAAATGAAGTGAGCATTCATCGGCTTTCCTAATTCCCCCTCCCTCCCCACTGTGAGCGGTCTAGCAGCCCAGCCCCAAACAGCGGAATGAAGTGTCGGGGACGAAGGTGCCAGGGCTCTTGCCGAGCTATTTGTGGGCTGATTGCAAGGTGCCCCTGGGCCGCTTTATGAGGCCTGTGCATTCCTTTGTTTCCTTCTGCTTTTCTATTTAGGTGACTCAGGAGTGGGAAAACAACATTTATAAGCCTGCATCAGCACACGTATACAACCGTTCCTGGGAAGATACAGTTTGTGTTTCTTTTCCTCTTTATAGGAATCAGTGCATACCAAAATAAGTTTATATCTCAAAATGCAAATATAGCTTTCCCCCCAAATGCAATCATCTAAAACAACCGAAGCTGGTATTTAGTGGCCCCTCTTAAAGCATCTTGAAAAAAAAAGAATAAAGAGGGGCTTCCCTGGTGGCGCAGTGGTTGAGAGTCCGCCTGCCGATGCAGGGGACACGGGTTCGTGCCCCGGTCCGGGAAGATCCCACATGCCGCGGAGCGGCTGGGCCCGTGAGCCATGGCCGCTGAGCCTGCGCGTCCGGAGCCTGTGCTCCGCAACGGGAGAGGCCACAGCAGTGAGAGGCCCGCGTACCAAAAAAATAAAAACAAATAAAGAAATTATCTGTGGTAAATCTGCTCCCTGGTAAAGATTATGAACAATGCTCAGTATTCACATGTGCTCTGGTTTAGAATGTTGTCTTCTCTGATCTTGGGCCCAGTACCCTCTGGTGGATGTTCCTAGAAGTGCAGCCCAAGGTCCCTGACACACAGGTGACAGGGCTGGTCCTCCCGTTGGCTCTAAGCTTTGTTTTCTCTGCACAGATTTTCCTCTGAGTTCTTTGTTCTCTCTGTATATAGAGGTTGCACTCATCTTCTTTTCTCTTACATGTACTGAGTGCTTTGAACACCTACACAGAGACTATTGTCTTTCAGTCTTATCACAATTGTACTGAGATAATGCTTTCAGCAAAGGAATTATTCTTGTATGTTATATAAACTAAGTTTAATTCAATAAAAGGTGCCGGGGCAAA
The DNA here is from genome assembly GCF_011762595.2 of Tursiops truncatus. Lineage (NCBI taxonomy): Eukaryota > Metazoa > Chordata > Mammalia > Artiodactyla > Delphinidae > Tursiops > Tursiops truncatus. The sequence continues at coordinate 86,577,000 of NC_047046.1, read as the reverse complement.
TATTTAAAATGTGATTCATGTTGACCCATGAAACACAAACAAACTTTTGAAAAACGACAAAAGAAAGAAATTACTACTGACTAGGGATATCGCACATTACAAATGGATTTGTGTTTCAAAAATCTTACTGATTATCACATTTCTGTAAAAACCTTGCCTTTTTCTGTTCAATCCATACAAAATGATATACAAAGACAACTGCTTCGGGGTGAGAACTGAGGGTTTCTCAGGCCACCAGAATTCTGGGCGCTTTATGGCTAAGAGGAGATGAGATGGGTGACTTTTAGGATCCAGCTCAGAGAATGAGAAGAAAACACTAGAAAAGAACCATATTTAAAGAGACTTGTGTTCAGATTTCCCCGGGGGGAGTTTAGGGAATTTCTTGCCCAGACTCTCTCTCAGTATATATTAGCTAAATGAAACAATGAGCCCACTCAGTCTTCTGAAGTTCTGCTAAAACATGTGGAGTTTCTTTATTCAGCTCTGAAAATTCTGAGGTTGTCCAGGCACCTCCAGTGAAGGGAGGCACCCCTGTCCGTGATTTGGATCCAGACGCACTACCATTGTCGATGGGCCCAAGATGGATTTGATACATGAAACAAGACTGACCAGGGCTGCACGTCACTTCCCAGCACCCGAGGCATGTTCACATCCCTGGCTCCTGAGACTGACGCCCTCACTAACCCTGGGTGGCAGCTACCGTGAGCGCCCTTGCCCGGAAGAGGGGTGACCCTCCATGCCTGGTACGTGAGGTCTGATGCAGCAACCACTGTCCGTGTGCGGCAATGATAGACGTTCCCACGATGAGTCCATTATGATTTGCAACCAGAGAGCAAAGTCCAGGAAACATAGAAAGTTCTCAGTAAGTCCCAGCTCCTTTCCTTTTTCCCAAATCTGAGTCCAGACTCCACGTTCTTTCCTTACCCAGCTCTCCTGCGGTGTCTCTGCTCAGCCCCTGCCTTCCGTCCCAGTCCACGGGGGACCCCACCGGCTTCAACTTGCCCCCCCATTCCTCTCCTGGGGAGCCCGCCGGCCCCTCCCCGCTGCCGGAGCTCTCCTCCTGGGCCCGCTGGCCCCTGGGCTTCCCTAGAGGCAGTTTCACGCTCTCCTAGAATTTCTCACCTCTCTCACCAGCATGTAGTTCTTTAAGGACAGTGCGTGTATTCCTGCTGGTTTTAAACACCTTGATTCTCCACCAACGCCTTCCCATGTACGAAGCACATTTAAAACACGCGTTAAGTGTGTGATCAGTAGGTGAGTTGATGTCATCCTGCTAATAGCTTAAGAAAGCATGAACGAAAAGTATAACTACGTAATAATCTCCCCCACGATGTATAATTGCCCAATGAGATAGGTGCTCGGAAGCAAAGGACAGAGTTCTGGGGGTTGGGGGAGCAGCCCGGCCCTCCATGCAGGGTCAGGACGGGGCAGTGAGGGGCTCCGGGGGGCAGCAGTCCAGTCCTGGTGCTGACCGGCATGTATGCTCACGTTCTGTCTTCCTGTCCTCTCTTGTCCCTGAGAATATTCCTTGTTCCCAAATCTACGCTGACATTAACATCCCCACTCCCACCTTTACTGGTGTTCACACAGCCCGTTTTTCCTCACCCCCTTACTCTTAACCTATTTTTGACCTTGTATCTCAAGTGAGTTTCCTGTGGAAGCCAGTAGCCAGGTTTTGCCTTTTAGAACACGCTGATGATCTCAGCCTGTTAACAGTTATGATGAGATGTTCCCTCCGCTGTGATTAATGATACAGTGTGATTAAAATCTATCATCTTGCTGTTGCTTCTCTGTTTCATCCGTCATTTTATTCTTTTCCCCTTTTTCTGCCTTTGCTTGGGTTAACTAATCGTTTGTTATGATTCCATTTTATCTCCAACACTGACATTAATTATACTTCTTTCTTTAAAGATTTAAAAGTTGACTAGATTTTACAATACGCATCTTTAGTTAACCAGAGTCAAGCAGTATTGCTCTATGTGTGACACGAGGATCTCAGGGCAGCAGTCCTTGCTGGTCTCCTCCAAATGCAGCCCTTTGTCCTGGGAGGGATTACTCTGTCTGGAACGCTCTCTCTCTCTTACTAGAAACACGTTCCCGACATAGTTTCGCTGTGCACTGAGGACCTCCCTCTCCAGTGGGCTCTCTCCAGCTCCTCCCTGTATGCTAACGTTCCTTCTCCGGACTCCACTGTCTGTGCTTTGTGTTTCTTGCCCAGAGCGGCCACTCCCGCTGTCCTGTAAGGTCAGGCAGCCCTCCTCCCGTGCTGCCGTCCTCGTGGACACCACACCCTTTCTAGCTGCCGGCTCTCCTCTGCAGCCTTCAAACCAGTGGAGCAGAAGAGCATCTCCACGTCTACACCACTGCTCTGCCACCATCCAGTCCAGTTTCCATTCTCACCCGGAAACTGTGACCTTTAGGGCAGAGGGGGGCAGGATCTTGTGTGTTATGCATCCTCGCTGACACCTGAAAGTTATTTAGTAAGAATAGGTTGAACAAATATTTTCTGAGTACTGTGAAAATCCTCAAACTAACTCTTCCATGCAACACAAGAACCGTCGATTTGGGTTTTTTTAATAAATTTATTTTTTTAATTTATTTTGGCTGTGCTGGGTCTTTGTTGCTGCGTGCGGGCTTCCTCTAGTTGCGGTGAGCGGGGGCTACTCTGTTGTGGTGTGCGGGCTTCTCATTGCGCTGGCTTCTCTTGTTGCAGCACGCAGGCGGGCTTCAGTAGTTGTGGCACGCAGGCTCAGTAGTTGTGGTGCACGGGTTTAGTTGCTCCAAGGCAAGTGGGATCTTCCCGGACAAAGGCTCAAACCTGTGTCCACTGCATTGGCAGGCGGATTCTTAACCACTGCGCCACCGGGGAAATCCCAGTCAATCTGATGTAATATACTTGGCCTGTGCACCTGCGTGTTCTCTGTATGTGACTTTTTCTTGTCTTACAGACTAGAGTCTAACTTCCTTTAAGTACCGCTAAACAATACACACTTAAGGTTCCGTGAGGACCTTGTATAATAGTGCAGTTACAGCTTTTAGCTCTTGTTTATTAGAGACTCTATCTGTATGAGGACCTTGGGGTAAATATCACAGATAAAAATATCACAGTTTCTATTCATATCTAAATTCTACTTCTATGATGCTGTACATTACAGTAGTTCCCGCTTATCCATGGAGGACACGTTCCAAGACCCCCGGCAGATGCTCGAAACCACAGACAGTACCAAATCCTATATATGCTATGTTTTCTCCTATACTAACAGGAGGGTAGCATATACAGGGTGGGTAAAGGGTGGATTCCTGACCCAAGTGGGACAGAGAAGGACTGTGAGATTTCATCACGCTACTCATAACATCATACCATTTAAAATGGATGAACTGTTTATTTCTGGAATTTTCCATTTCATATTTTTGGACTGAGGTTGACCTCAGGTAACTGAAACCGCACAGAGCAAAGCCATGGATAAGGGGGACCACCGTACACTTATTTTCAAAAATTTCCACTACCCTTGTTAATGTAGCAAAGTGTTTGTTTATGTGTTTTAAGAGAACAGTATGATTCCTTTAGATACATTTATCTTGCCCACATACATCCAACTTCACCTTTGACACCAAATCCAGACGCAAGGTCACAACTCACGAATTCTCTCCTTCCCACATCAAAAGCTCACACATGCACTTAGACATAAATGAGATTCTGGTAAACATCTCTTTACCCTTCAGAATTACTGAATCTTATCTTGCGTGGAGTAATTTTTGTAATAAGGTACGCTGATTGAGGGATTCTGTTTTCTTCCAAAGCTGCACTCAGGAATTAAATTTCTAACCAGCCCTTTGCTGAGAGGCAGCCCTTCGTTTTCCAGCTCTCTCCTGCACTTACGGTCGCACGGACCTTGATGACATCTGTTCAGCCTGCAGGGTGACAGTGCTGAAGGAATTCTGTGTTTTCCTCTACCAACACTAGGTCTTCCCCTTCAAAGTCAGATCCCAAGTGCAAACGTTGGCTGGGAATGTGTAAATCCAGACTGGAAGGTTCAGATCAGATTGAACTGATCTGATGGAATAATTTTTGTCAAGAAATCAATTTTTTCACCTGCAAGATCTCAGCGATAAGGTCAAGAAACCATATTTATCAGAGTTTCTATGACCTTAATGACCTTTTTCCCTGAAATGTATGTATCAGTGGACATCTGCTTACAAGAGCGTGTGATGAGCAGGTGCCTCTCTGTGAATCTCAATGTCATTTTCCTTCCCAGATGTGTGATCCCTTCTCGCATGAGAAGCAAAAGGCAAAATTAGCTCCTCAAACAAAGTAGTTTCTGGGTTGTGTGCAATTTAAAGTGACTTTACTCTTTGACAGTTAAATACCAGTTTTAAAATGTTTCTCTCTCAGGACCTGTCCTCCTGCCTACACGTGTCATTTATGGTCAGTTTGTTAATTTGGGTCCAGGTCATCTTTTCTCAGCTCTTCCCACTTCTGTGCTTTGTTTATGCCGCTTTCCTTGTTCACTTCAACGGCACTTGCTAAAATTCCAGAGCCACTCATGGAATAAAACTTGTTACAATCTCATCATTTTCAACATTTACTGCTTCCGTTGCATATGCAATGCCTTTTCCATGCTCACCATTTTTATAAGTTTCCACTGATTATTTTTCTGCCAGCTCTTTAGTTGTACTTCTGTGTTTAATGCCACAGCAGAATTGTATGGCCTTGTTAGTTAAATTAATTATGACTTTAAGGCTTTACGGTGAGTCCATTTTACTAGTTTTATTTTAGAATGACCTGTGAGGCCATTTATCTTAGAATGTCCCCAGCTCAACCATTTAATAATTTGTAAAATTACACCAGACTTCATGTGACTCGTCACACAATGAGAAAAGTCGATTGCAGATCCCACAATTGGAACTCACAGCACTAATTTCCATATCACCGTTACGTTGTTCATCCCACAAATGCTCCTTCTAGCATACGTCATTTATAAGTGTCTTTTGCTACTATTTTTGCTTTTTTTCTCAGATTCTTGATGAGCAGATGAGATGAAACGCAACAGCTGACTCTCTACCATGTAGTTCCCTCAGGAACCTCCATACACTTGGAATGGTAACATCATAGCACAGCAATAAAAACTATTTTATTCTAGCCCTTTGCTTTGACAGAGTCATAGCTAAACCCTCACAGCTCAATGTAATGTCATTGTTTAAAAACTCTAAACAAGGAGTTTCCAGAACAGGTTTCATCAAACCAGCCCAATGTCTAACTCTCAGTGTCTAGTCCATATTCCGACCTAAAACCCTTGCCCTGTTATCCAGAGACGTCCCTCTTAACCCCTTCCTGAGGTCTAATTTAGTTCAAAGATTTTTTTTCTTTAATTCGTCATTTTAACCACCAAACTCCCCTTTCCATGGCAGGAAGACGACTCACTACCCTGGATTGTATTGTCTGGTTTCTTATTGTGTAGATGTTTTCACAAATGCTTGGAGGAAATGCATTCGTTGTTCTCTCCAGCGCTCAGGATGAGTGCCTGTCAATGTGGAATCTTTTCCAGTTGTATCGGGATTGCTACGAGAGTCTCAGCGAGCCTCGCAGGCTTCCACGTGCAGACTCGAGTATGCTTGCAGGTGGCAGGGTCTCTTTTTCTCATCTTTACTGGGAGACTCTGTGTTTGAGGTACAAGATCTGGATTTTACACGTTTACACAGGCATAATCACTACCTTCACGCCGTTAATAAGGCAGGAAGAGGGCATGCTAGAGGGAGTTTTCTTTGTTTCCGTTTTCCAAACTTTCACTTATGTTAACGAGGATTTCAACTAAGTGTAAGTTATTATCGTTATTTTAGTTTTCCTCAATTTGGTTTAGGTCCGTATTATTCAATGACTTTCTTCCCCAAACAACATCAAAGATCAGCTTCAAAATTGATGTCCCTTTAAAGATACTGTGACTCTATTCTCTAGGTTTTTCCCTAAATTTAGTTAACCCTATTTCCTCTGAGAAAAAGTATTCTCATACATTGCTTTTAATAATTTGGATGAAAGCAATTCAGTTCATGTTTACGGAAAATATGGTAAAGGACTAAAGACACAATGGAAAACTCCCACCTCATAAGGATACAGATTTAAGGTTTGAGCTGGTATCTCAATGAATTAAGAAGTACAGAGCGTTCCTACAGTTTCACCAACTTCTCAACTGATTTTAAGAAAGTTGAGAGTCAGCTATGTAATAACGATAACATTTATGAAAAGGTAAAACCTTTCTTCAAGGCAGCAGGATACCCCCAGAAACTATTTTTCCTTCAGTTTTTTTATTGGTAAAATCATTGCATTTTTACTGCTCAAAATGGAAGTCACTCATGATGAGCCCTTTTAGCTATCTTGGGGACACACAATTCTTTTATTATTAACTTTTTTCAACTTGTTGATGGAAAAAAAAAAGTGTCACAATACAATATTCACAAGTCCAAGACAAAAATACAACTTTACGTAATATACTGCCTAACTGTGAAAACAGCGTTTTCCTACTAGCTAAATAAAAACGACTTTAAGTAGCATATTGGACAAGTCAGGCGCTCCACCGCGATCTGAGCAGCTCCGGCCTGATTAGCTTAATGGGGTCTGATGTGTCCTTAGACCCATCAATCACATTAAATCCGTGTCAAGATCTATGTTCCAGATTAAGGAAATGGTGCAGGCATATGAGTGGTCAGTTATCCTATAAACGATTCATTTCTCACACTGAAATGCATGTCCTAAGTTTGTTATATTGAAATTGTGATTTTAAAATTCCGTTGACGATGTCTTCCTTGGGACAGGGGCCTGCTTTACTTTCCTCATGAAGTATTAATACAGTGAGTTCTGACAACAAGAGGATGAAATAACAGTAATGCATATTTCATGTATATTGTTAGATAATACTAATATTTAGAGGTTGATGTCTTTGTGTTTCTGTTCATCATCTGGGGAGTGACTTGAAAGTTTCCATTTAACTAAATGTACATTTTAATCATTTCACCTCCCTTCATAGGCTATTTGTTTTCCAGTTAAATGAAACTTCTCCCTGGCGATTCCTATAACTGCCTTGATGGACCTTCTCTGGGGCTTTCAATCTTAGCTGTGTTTTGGGGACATGGCCCTATTAATTCGTACTTTATGCAAGAGTTAGATGATTCTGTCCTTAATTACACTATGTCAGTTTCCTGGCTCTGGGATCTGTAATTACAGAGGTCTTTCCTTATGACTGGGTACTATGTTGCTCTCTTTCCATTTTTGAGAAACAGTTTCTATTCTTGGAAATGCAGATCCATTTCCTTCAATTTCTGTTCCTTCAGGACACTTGGATGACTTTTCTTAAACCCAGTAATTTAATGCCCTTAATTTATACCAAAATATATGCTTTAGAACTTTTCATTTTTTAGGTCAACCCACAATACACTAATTGACAGGTGAGAGCTAACTCTGGAAGTTATTTGTTGGTGTGTTTATGTCATTTGCCAAGTCATCAACAATTCACTCAATGAAAGCCATCACCTTTCCTTGAGGCATTCCTTTTCATTTTGTTTTATTTTATCTTATTTCAATAAGAATCAGGGGCCTAATGTCTTTCCCAGAAAATGCAATGTAATATAGGAAGTTCTTAATCCAAATAGCATTGTTTTATTTTTCCCCTTTCAGTTAAAACTACACTTTTTAAATTGGTTTATATGTAGAAATGGAAAAAAAAAGTTAACTATCATTTGCTTCTTACACCTTCCCAAAAATGTTGCTATGTGATAGTCATTTCCCATTATTCAATGCATAATGGTATTTAAATAAATTAATTTCCCAAAATACCTTAGAATTCCATTTTCACTTTTGAGGCTGGTCTGACAAGTGTCCTCATTTCAATCTAACTTCAAGCAAGGAAAGGTTTTTAAATCCCTTTAATGTACACAACAAAAGCCATAGCTAATCAATTTTACAAATATTTTAAGGAGATATATTTTGACTACTTCACACAATATACCTTTTTATTATTAAGTGATGAAGTTCTAAACATATTTTATCACATAAGGTAAAGCACATGATGAAAGATTTCAGGGCACTTTTTAACCTTTTAATTTATTTTTAAATAAAAATGCCTTTTATTTATTATTTTATTCATTGTTTTGCTTTCTTTCTTTACAAATAATGTTTTTCTTAGGAGACTATGCCAATGCTTAAATAAAATAGGAAAATGTTCTGAAGTTAACTGGAGAGCTCTTAATCTTCTTTCCCCTTATTGATAGGTTTATTACTGATCTCGATTTCCACATATTTTTTCAAAGATGAAATCATATAATTTGTCACTTTTAAAAGTCAATATTTATCTTTAAAATCCACTTTGATTTTAATCAGTTAATTAAATGGAGGTTAGTCTGGGGGAACATAATAAATTTACTCAATTTGCTACATTAAATACACAGTTTTCTCTAACATGTCAAATTCATTTTTTTTCCAATTTTATTTTTTTCAAGGTGTTTTATTTTGGCTCTATTGAGATGGAAATGTTCATAACACACAGACATTTTTTAAGAATCCTGAACTACTCACACACGTGTGTGGTGATCCCAGTGGCTATAAAAGCTTGACAACGTTTTAATTTTTCCTGTACATCCATTTCTGTGGAAATAACATTGACTTTTTTTATATAAAGTTGCTTTCTAGAATATTCAGGTGTTTCCTGGACACTGATGTTACCTCTATTTTAGTTTGTTCATGACACAAGCTCTGCATGGAACATGCACGAATATGCCTTCCTCTTTGCTTTAAAAATTATTCTGCATGGGATCATGAATGGTACTACGCCCCACACTAAATATCTTGAGTTAATACTTCTCTTCCGAGGAGCTCCAGCTGTGAAGCACAACTGACCATCTGTATTCCCAGCAGGGCTCTGAGACGGTTTACAAGTGGGAAGCTAGAGGTTGAGTGACTTGGTCAGTTTTCCATAGCATTCGTAGAATTAAGCTTTCCACGGGAATATTTTAAGAGTGAATCTGCAGTTGTGTGAGAATTCACGCCGTGCACACATTTGCACACACATGTAAACGTGGACACACAGAGGAAAGAATGCCGTTTCCATTTATATTACATCGGATGAAAGAGCTGTAGCAGAGAAGGGGGAACTATCGAACACATTTCCTTAGCAAAATGGAGAGTCGTTCATTTGGAGTCTACTCATCCCTTAACTAAGCAAAGCTGATATTCATATTTAATGCCCTTTAGTATTTTAAACTGTGTATGTTATGACATATAACGCATACGAAAGTACTTTGTTTTCAGGTGCTCCAAAGTGCTTAGAAGCAGAGTGAAGAAAAATGTGTAAACTAACTAATTTTTTTTTTTTTTTTTTTTTTTTTTTTTGCGGTACGCGAGCCTCTCACTGCTGTGGCCTCTCCCATTGCGGAGCACAGGTTTCACACGTGCAGGCTCAGCGGCCATGGCTCACAGGCTTAGCCGCTCTGCGGCATGTAAGATCTTCCCGGACCGGGGCACGAACCCGTGTCCCCTACATCGGCAGGCGGACTCTCAACCGCTGCGCCACCAGGGAAGCCCACTAACTAATTTTTGAATATTTACTAACGTTGACTAACTACCAAATAACATGTGGTTGCATGATTTCCGTTTATGCTGGAAACTAATCAAACAGCTATTTTTTAAACTATCCTGCCATTTAGACCTCTTAATTCAGATACTATTTTCCTTGACGTTTTGTTATTAAGATGAATTTATTTAATTCACCATTTTTTCTTCATCCTCAAGTTAATATTCATCCTTACCAGGGACCGTAGGGACAGTAACAGTGTTTGAGTGTCACCTGATGTCACAGCAGTTTTCTGGATCTTGGTTATTCTTTTAAGCATTCTGGGTCTTTTCTCATCAACTATAACATACGGGACATTATCTAGGTGGTTTACAAAGTTTCTCTGAATTCCAAACTTCCATATAATCATATTTCACACCGTCCTTGCATATCCCAGCCATACTCTCTGGTTTCATTGATTCTTTTATGTGACAAGAAGGAAGGTTATAGGGACCCTCAGTCAGAGAAGAGAGAAAAGACTCGTGTTGACATTGAGATTTTTTTTTTTTTTAAAGAAGCAGAAGGTAAAGAGAAAAGGATACAGAGCCCAGAAACAGAGGCACCAGCAGCCTGCCTTCCAGGCCCATGGGCCACCATGCTTCCTCTTTCAGGGCCCTAGAGGCTGCCCCGCGTCTACCAACACACTGCTGTGTTCATTCTTGCTTTAAATGCCAGCTGGGGTGACTGGTTTCTGCACCTTGCAACCAACAGGCTGTGATAAGAGCAAATAATAATAACTGTGTTCCATCACAATCAGGAACGCAAAATGCTTTCAATGCTTCGTACCTCTATAATACTCTCTTAATCAAAGACAAGCTAACGGTCCCAAATACCAGCAGCTGTCCATTCTTTTCATTCTTCCTGGAATCTAAGTAACCATTGAGTATAAGATGCATCATAAATGAATAATAGGATTTGTGATGGGAGGAAATATTATAATAATTGTGTCCTTGATTCTAAGGCAAATCCAGATCTCAGGTATCTGAAATGTGTAGAATTGTGTCTTAGGATGGAGAGAAGGTCGATTTGTTGCTTTGCTGTAACAGAAGGGATGACAATTTTGAAAGCCCCTCTTTCATTTCCTTATTCCTTGAAGTGACTTTTTAAAAGTGAAGTAAACATGTTTACATTGATTCATACGATTGATAAAACTGCATTGTCATCTGAGAGTCTAAACCCTCTGGTTTTGTGTTTTTCATATTATTTTCTCATTTCCTCCAAACAACACTAAATTGAATTTGCTGAGTTTTACAGCGGCTATTAAACCAACCAAGAACTGCTATCAATAAACCTTCCTCTTTGGAGAAGAGTTTCTTTCCTTCCTGAACTATTGCTTCTCTTCCTGACCTTGACCTCTGCACAGACTTTGGCATCTCAGGACACCTGTGGTCTGCGGTTTTGCTCACCACGGAATCTGGGAACCTGATCCCTTGAGTGGTTTAAGGCCAAGCGTTTCTCCAGAGCTAATGGCTTGCTCGGAATCATAACAGATATGCATTACACAGCCATTCACTCTGCATTTTGGTTATTGTGAATAAGAAAAAGTGAGTAGACAAAAATCGAACTGTGATGTAAAAGGAGCTTCATCACAGCACTCAGTTGCCGTGTTATCGCATATCTGTGATATGTGGGAAGGTTCATCTTAAAACATGGTGAAAATGCCATTAAGGAATAACTCAGTGCAAGACTGTTGCTTTAGGATGATTTGATCTCTTGTTTTCCAAGTATTCAAAGTTGACCATCTGAAATAAAGTCTCTTTATATTTTAACAACAGAGGAATATACACACATCGGTGACTTTTGAAGCAATGTTCAGAGAGACATTGCCGAGGCACATTTTTAAGAAATGGTTCAAGACTAGCCTTCATGGTGAATGTCAAATAGAAAACATGGAACTAGTCAGAAGGGGAAGAATCATTACAGACATGCTAATTGACTTCACTTACATTTTCCAATATATGTATACCTGAGTGTGATATATTAGTATAAAAACCTATCCAAATAAGTAAGTCTAAGTGGCCTCTTTCAATAAATAAATAAGAAAATAAACAATTTCAATCAAAAATCTAATACAAAAAGATTTTCTTTTAATTATTAGCATTTTCTATTCATAACGATGAACTTTTCCCCTCCTGTTGTATTTTGTCCTTGAAACTTGAAACAGTAGCATCTAATTCTGTTGCTGTCATTGCTGTGTATTTGTTGTCAAGGGCTTTGTTATCAATTGGAGTGTACCTAAAGCAGATGCTGGGCGAATGTGTGGGTGACGGAGGAATGAAGATACTAGGGTCAGCTGCGATAGTAGGATGATCTAGATTTAAACTATGTAAGCACAACTGTCGGTGGGAATGTCAACTGGTGCAGCCACTGTGGAAATAAATGAAAAATAGAACTACCATCTGATCCAGCAATTCCCCTTCTGGTCATTTACCCAAATGAAACAAAATCACTATCTCAAAGAGACATGTGTACCTCCGTGATCATGGCAACATTATTTACAATAGCCAAGACATAGAGACAACCTAGAATCTGTCATACAGAGTGAAGTAAGTCAGAAAGAGAAAAACAAATACCGTATGCTAACGCATATACATGGAATTTAAAAAGTGGTACTGAAGAACCTAGGGGCAGGACAGGAATAAAGACGCAGACGTAGAGAACGGACTTGAGGACACGGGGAGGGGGAAGGGTAAGCTGGGACGAAGTGAGAGAGTAGCATGGACATATTTCCTCTACCAAATGTAAAATAGATAGTTAGTGGGAAGCTGCTGCATAGCACAAGGAGATCAAATCGATGTGTTGTGATGACCTAGAGGGATGGGATAGGGAGGGTGGGAGGGAGATGCAAGAGGGAGGAGATATGGGGATATATGTATACGTATAGCTGATTCACTCTGTTGTACAGAAGCAACTGACACAACATTGTAAAGCATGTATACTCCAATAAAGATGTGAGGGGAAAAAAAAGAGTCCATCTCTTTGTGGATGAATGGATACCAAAAAGAATGTGGTGTAGATATATCTAGATATATAGATGGTATTATTAGATCTATCTAGTAGATCTATATATTAGCATAGTTTAGATATAGATATAAATACTGGAATATCATTCAGCCATGATAAAGAAAGAAATTCTGCAATTTGCAAAAAACGTAGATGGAAATTGAGGGCATTATACTAAGTGAAATAAGTCAAACTGAGAAATACAAATACTGTATGTTCTCACTTATATGTGGAATCTAAAATAAAAAGCAAAACCAAAACAAAATGAACACCGAAATCCTAGAAACAGAGGACAAATAGCTGGCTGCCAGAGGTGGGTAGGGGATGGTGGGAGGAACGGGTGAAGGGGGTCAAAAGGCACAATCTCCCAGTTATAAGAAGAATCAGTCCTGGCGATTGTAATGCACAGCATGGCTACTAGCGTTCACAAAATTCTATTGTGTATTTAGAAGTTGGGAAGAGAGCACATCTTAGAAGTTCTCATCAAAAGAAAAAAATTTTGTAACTATGAGAGTTGATGGATTTTAACTAAACTTATCGTGGTGATCATTTTACAATATATACATGTATCAAATCATTGTGTTGTACACAAATGAATAAATTGTTATATGCCACTTATATACCAATAAAACTGGGGAAAATGAAAAAAAGCCTGCATAAACACAGTCAAATCAAACAGATGCCCTCGTGATGTACACACTAGCCTATTTTTTTGTTTAGTTAATTCACGAGTAAGAAAAATCTCTAAATATGGTCTTCAGCACCAGGTTATGAGTTAATTGTGCTAACTGCTACTTCCTTATTAAAGTCATATTTTTCCAAAGGGGAAGCTTTGCTGATGATTCTTTCTCCTAAAATCATGTACTGTCTTTTCATCATAAGATATTTTTAACTAGGAGCTGTTGGAATTAAAAAAAAAAAACTAATTCTTTCTCTTTCAAAAAAAATCTCTTCTGCATAAATTTTGAATAATATTCCCCCAAATAAAGAACTCATAGTTTGATATCGATTTTCAGAACGAAACACTTTCAACCTAGTAGTTGTAATAAACAAGGAAGGTAAAAGTTTTGCCAGGTGAAAAGGAATTGAAGTGAAGAAATGTAGGAATGAAATCCATACCAAACATAGAAAACAGGCTTGAAAGTGGCCATCCTTTAAAGGCGTATGTAAATAATTGATGATGAACTAATTAATAGTGAATTTTGTGTCTCTTGTAATTACTAACATTGGTTAAACTGAATCCTAATAAATATCGCATTAGCTATTGAAAAGTTCATTTCAGTCAGTATCACTAATCCTGTCCTCAAACATCCCTAGATAAAATATTTCTCTGAAGCTGAAATATTCTTGTTCTCTCTTCTTCTTTAAAAAGGGAGGATTGGTTGATTCCTAGAGCCAATAGTTTTTACATGTTTATGTAAATAACACAAAATTACTCTCAATATTTGGGGTTACATAGTTTAGTTATAATTATATGAATCAAATTATACTGATAATAAATTTTTTAAATGACACTTCAAATTTTAAAGTAAATTTATACTTTAATGTAATACCCTCACTTTATAAAAACAACTAGGAAACCTCTTTCCTTTGAGCTGAAGTTTAAATTAACTTATAGATAACATTATAACATCAATCATCTATTTGCTGCCTAATTCTGTCAGGAGATTTATTATTGATAACAGAAACAGATATTTCTAGGTTCTGATAAATTGCATTTAGGAAAGCTAATTCCAATACCATTTAGTTAAAAACCTCACATCTGTGACGTGTTTCTGCTCCAGTAGGTTGTTTAGATTCAATACATTTTCAGGATGAAGGAGAATAACATTGGGTGTGGTTAAAATATATCTTAACCCAAATTATTCTTTAGAAATGAATGTTAGGATTGTACAAAATAATAAGTACTCTCTTTACTATTTTTCCTCTGGTGATTTCTATATAGATCACCTCTTTCAAATATTTCAGGACCATAATCAGTATAGTTTGGTTCATATTATCTAACGGTGGTAACTGTAGTTTTACCCTTGTAATATTTTAAATAAATGTCTGTGTTTTAAATGAATTATATAAGCTCATAGCAAAAGGGATATTGATAAAATATTTTGAAGACTCTTCAGATGCTACCAAAGTTGTTCTTGGGCTATTTCTTTATCCATTATGCAAATATTTCAACCTATTAATAATTAAAATAGCAACACATTAATAATTAGGATCGCCATTACAGATCTGACCTTTAATTGAATTCTATAGACTGAAAAATGAGCCTCTTGATTTATCCTAAGAATAAAGGTTAAAAACATTTTCCCAGTGAACCCGATTTTTCTCATTCTTGCTAAACCAGAAACCTTGAAGGAAGATGCTCCTCTGGGCATGTCTTCTCCCGGTTCTGCTCCGTTTTTACCCATGAGCTAAGAGTTCAGAATTTAAGACCCTGTTCCCTGTGTGTTCCAGGCTCTCAGTTTTCTAGAGCAGTTAGGGAAGCTCAACCTCTCCAAAGGTTAAAAAACAAAACTGGACACAGGTGGTGTCTACACAGAGCTCTCAATGCAGCGTTTTAAATGAATTCAGTCAATTCACACGTAGTCCTGAGGAAGCCAGTCAATCAATTTGACTGCTTTTTTCTTCTCATTTAATTCGTCACTGAAATACAGTGACCGACTCCACGCCTTGTGTAGACACAGCTTTCATTACACACACAAATCCATGCGGCACACCCTGCTGTGGAATGGGGTTATCATCCGAATGTTCCCGTGCTCCCAATCTGGGGGTGGCATGGGGACCTCACATCTACAGGACACGGAGGGGCCTCGAATTCCTTCATCCTCCACGTTGTGAAGCACGTGGGAGCCCCTCTCGCCAGCATCCTTCTGTGGGTCTGTGCACATGGGCACCACCTACAGACACTTTGCTGACAGTCAGAGCTGAAGACAAGAATAAGGGTTTTTTTAAGTGAGCAAAAGGCAATGTCTTTATCAAAGACACAGACAGAAAGTGTATTTGCCCAAAAAGCAGTGTCTACAGATGAAGATGGGCAGAAGAAACAAAGCAAGAGCCCCGGCAGCGCCCGGCCGGTCACTGTCCCTTTTGATCCCTCCGCGTGGGTCCACGGTCAGACAAGCCAGCAGCTGTCGCAGAAAGAGCACAGCTTTTCCCAGGACTCCTGCACTACATCTCCCGTGACATTCGACTGCTTCCTTTTCTTTCCTCTCCGTGTATCACCAGCAAAATTATTCATTATATACTCAAGTGTGCTCAGAATGCAGATTCCCATAACTCACGAAATATTTCTTTGTGGAAAAAAATTAAAACGGACTGAGATTACGTTAACGAGTTCAGATTTGTGGTGTAAAAGAGCTAAAAAAATAAAAAAGTTTAAAAACTGTCAGCTCACAGGAGTATTTTGTTTGGCCTGCATAGTTCTGACTATTTTTTTAAAAATCAATTGCCCATAGTTTGGTGTCAAGAAATTACACAGTTATGGTTATTTTTAATACTTTTGCTTTTAATGTAGAGTCGTAAGTAAATTACACGACATCACTACAATTAGCAAAGTTGACTTTGACTATGTATTTACCATCACCTGCGAGTTTTACACATTCCTACGTTCTTGTGATGTAAATTATCATCTTTTAATTTCTGCTTTAAGGATGTCCTTTGGTCCAACAATCCCATTTATGGGTATATATCTGAATGAAATAAAATCACCATCTTAAAAGAGATATCTGCACCCCCCATGTCAGTAGACAAGACATGAAAACAATGTAAGTGTCCTTTGACAAATGAATGGAAAGAAAACATGATGTATGCATACACAGGACAGAATATTATTCAGCCGTGAGAAAGAAAGAAATCTTGTCGTTTGGGACACAGAGATGGACCTTGAGGGCATTATGCTAAGTGAAGTAAGTCAGACAGAGAAAGACAAACAACATATGATCCCACTTCTATGTGGAGTCGAAAAAAAAAGGTGAATTCATCGAAACAGAGAACAGGTTGGTGGTTGCCAGAGGCTGGAGATGAGGAAAATGGGTAAAAGTGGTAAAAAGTACAAACTTCCAGTTATAAGATAAATAAGTCCTGGGGATCTAATTTATAGCATGATTAAATTAGCATCTAATTTATAGCATTTATAACAACACTGTAAATATATTTGAAAGTTGCTGAGAGTAGACCTTAAACATTCTCCCCATAAGAAAAAAAAAACTTGCAACCATGTGAGGTGATGGATGGGTTGACTCACCTTACTGTGGGGATCACTCACTGTAGAAAATCACCGCATGCACGTCTCACACCTACACTATGTTCTATGTCAATTATATCCCGATACAGGCGGGAACAGTATTTTCAAAAGGGAGAGATTATGCAAGACAATTTGGATTTCTGTATTCTTTGGAAAAAAGTCAGGTAATTTAGCAACGTTAGACCTCATTTCTGCAAGTCACAGTTGATTTGTAGAGTCAGATATCATACGATATCACTTATGTGTGGAATCTAAAAAAATGATACAAATGAGCTCATTTTCAAAACAGAAATAGACTCACAGACATAGAAAACAAACTTATGATTACCAGAAGGGAAAGGGGGGGGATAAATTAGGAGTCTGGGATTAACATATACACACTACTATACATAAAATAGATAAACAAAGACCTACTGTATAGCACAGGGAACTTTACCCAATATCTTATAATAACATATAAGGGAAAAGAATCTGAAAAAGAATAGATATATATGTAACTGAATCACTGTGCTGTACACCTGAAACTAACACAACATTATAAATGAAGTATAATTCAATAAAAATAAAAAAATCTTGAGTGGTGGTACCTCCCCTCTAGAAGCTTCTTGTCTCATTTCATTTTCTGCCTGCCTTCTGTAGACATTTAGATCTAAAAGAACCTGCTCTCAAGACCCCCTGTCTGCCCACGGGGACCTGCCCAAACTGGATAGCACAGCTGTTTGACATCTTCTCTTGCCTGGGAGGAGGTCATCCTTACATCTCGTTTCACAGATCATCTAGTGGCCTGGATACCTAGTCGCGAGGCAGCCTTGAATTTGCATTTCCTCCCTGAAAGTATTACATAAAATTAAACTCTAGGAAATGCAATAGATGAGGAGTTTTCTACATGCTAGGATGCAGAGTTGGAAAGAAAACGCTACGGAGCATGATGACTAAGGACAGGACCCTCACCTCAGTCTGGAGACAATTCCAGAGTCACCTCCATAGATGGTTCCCTGCTGTCGCTCTCATAGGTTGATAAGTAGATCTGCATCCTGAACGTCATTTCCTCTTGCTTCTTCTCCACATAATTACAATTGGGATTAGGCTTGCTCCCCGGGTCCTTCCCATCCTTGTCAAAGATCATTTACAAATGAGCATTTCCCAGGTTCTCACAAGTTCTGTGAACACTGCATTATTATGAAGTTATTAATATTAACGTGGTATTTACTGCACACAATCAACTTTGGACAAGACCACTTACCTGCTGTCTCAAACGAATAATAATTTGCATTGAACAAGTAGATAAGACTGGTGATTTATTTAAATGAATGGTTTCATTAATGTTATTCCCATGAGGGAGGGAAGGCTGGGTCACAGAAAAACAGAAGGTGCTGCTCTGGTATTTCTTCCTACCTTTCCATACAGTTCTGTGATGTTCTGGGTACCAAGCGGGGGCAGAGGACTTTATCTCGCACAGCACTCAAAATTGACAAGTCTGGTGATAGTCAGAGCATCTCTTCCTTTATCCCTGCACCTGGGTGCTCTGCTCTTGTTGAAAACTTGTATCTAGATGCTGCTGGCATGTGGCTTCTTCACAGGTGGACCAACAGGGCATCGGATGCCCGGGCTTCTAAGCCCAAGTTGCCCTGCAGTGGCCACAGGACCCTAGTGAGGGGGAGGGAGGAAGGAGTACCACGTGACCCTGCTGCTTTGCAGTTTTGCATCTGTGAAAAGGAACGATAATAGATGCTCCAGCCCGGAGGTTGCTTTGAAGCTGACATGAGCCGATGTCTGTGAAAATACTTGAAAATTATTAACAAGATGCTATGGGAGTGCATGAGCTGATATCCTGAAGGAGAGTCGGGTCTGGCCAGGCCACTCAGCACCGTGACTGAGTTTCATAACTAGCTCATCCACCACCGTATCTCATATAAATTGCAGATGACAGTCCAGTGTGAGTGTGAGTGTATGTGTGTGTGCGTGCGCGTGCGGGCCCACAGAGGGAGAGAAAAAGAACTATGGGAGGACAACTAATTCTACCAAATAAACAAAAACAGCCACATGTCACCAAGCTTTCTTTAAAATATGTTGTAAGACACTGGGAAAATACATTAAAACTTATTTCTGAAGTCTTTCTCTTATAGAAACTGAGCAGCTTACAAACATGATCTAGTTTTCTGAGGAGTAAAGTCAGCCTCCTGTCGCCTCATCCACAATATAGACAAGATGTCATGATTCGTGAGTTTGTTATGAAAATAAATCATGACTTACTGACATAAGCGTTCATTCTCTATTTCCAGATTTAAAGTGACATAAGGTCTTAACACTTCTGTTTACTCCGACTTTAATTAACTTAAAGGCCCTGTCTTCACCCTCCAAATATTTCTCAAAAGACAATGTGGTATACCTGTGCAATGGAATATTACTCAGACAGCCATAAAAAAAAGAATGAAGTGATGCCATTTGTAGCAGCATGGATGGACCTAGAGATTATTATACTAAGTGAAGTAAGTCAGACAGAGAAAGACAAATACCATATGGTATCACTTATATGTGGAATCTAAAACATGAACTTATTTACAAAACAGAAATAGACCCACAGACATAGAAAACAAACTTATGGTGACCGAGGGGGATGGGGGGGATAAATTAGGAGTTTGGGATTAGCATACACACACTACTATATAGAAAATAGATAACCGACAAGGACCTGCTGGGAACTATACTCAGTATTCTGTAATAACCTAAATGGTAAGAGAATCTGAAAAAGAATAGATGCATGTACATGTATAAGTGAATCAGTTTGCTGCACACTTGAAACTAACACAACATTGTAAATCAACTACACTCCAATATAAAATAAACTTTTTTAAAAAAGAATTAAACCTTTGGACAGGTGGAGAGACTGCTCGTATCTGTCCGTTACTTTGCTGTGTAGACATGTGGGAGTTTTGTACAAGGTGCCCAGTGTGAACTGATGTTCCCCAACACCAGCACCTGTAACTGGTCCCCTCTGGGTTTAGCTTATACGTGCTTTTATTACTTGATTGAGAACTAGCTGCTGTGATGACTAGCTTTTCTGGTTTTAAAGGAAATCTCCCTTTTGTCTCCATCAAGACTGTGGACGAGGTAACCAATGCCGAAAAACTCACCCGGACAGCCAGCATTGGTTAAAATCATATAGACTAGCTCAGTGTGGAAAATTAGAGAATATGTCAACAGCACATTTTTTAAGATTCTGATTTTTTTTGAATTTTATTTTATTTATTTTTTTATACAGCAGGTTCTTATTAGTTAGTCATTTTATACATATTAGCGTATATATGTCGATCCCAATCTCCCAATTAAGATTCTGATTCTTCACCAAAACCATTCATAATTTTTACTTACTAAGGGGATACTTGATTGTTCACAATACAGTTCTTAGGAGACATTTTAAGGGACAGTCTTGCTTCAATGTTATCATATACTTTGGTCATCAATTTCCATATTCTTCAAAATCGATGAGAGGGCAATTTAAAGAAAAACCCATTATTCCTCCTGCATTATAAACTTCCAACTTGCTAAGAGATCCGATCTTAATTGTTTCTACTACAAAAAAGAAATGGTAATTACGTGATGTGTTAGACGTGTCAGCTAATGCTAAAGTGTGATCATATTTCTATATATTAATGCATCAGATCTGCACATTGTACAACTTAAACTTACACCATGGTGTATGTCAATTATCTTGAAAGAAAGAAAGACCCTTTTCAAAGATAAGCTGATTTTTGTTATTTTTCCCTTTCAAAGAAGGTTCTAACCATACAGTATATTAGGAAATACTTGCAGACAAATAAAAGTTTACCTTTAAAATATGATGTTTATATTTGATAACAAAACATCTTGAAAATATAAGGTGGATTTAAAAATGAGATCTCTCTAGTAACTTCTTTTTTTTTTAAGTATTTTATTTATTTGGCTGGGTCAGGTCTTATTTGCGGCAGGTGGGCTCCTTAGTTGCGGCAGGTGGGCTCTTTAATTGCGGCATGCAAACTCTTAGGTGCGGCATGCATGTGGGATCTAGTTCCCTGACCAGGGATGGAACTCGAGCCCCCAGCATTGGGAACGTGGAGTCTTAGCCCCTGGACCACCAGGGAAGTCCCTCTCTAGTGATTTCTAACTTAACGCTGTCCATGAATCAACTGATACCAGCTTTAAGATTAATACAGGCATTGTTTTCTTTCTTAAAAAGGCATTCTTCTCTGCTTTTATTTTTTAAATATAGGAGATTGTTCTCCTGTCCATCAGAAGCAGAGAAGCTGAGCTATGAAGACTCTTCCTTAAATGAGGGACATTTGTTAGTCGCCTAAAGTGTCAAGTCATCAGTTTAGGAAGCCCCAAAGATTAGTTTTGTCTCTTTTTTAGAGCAGTTTCTTTTTTTAGTGTTATTTTTAAAGTTTAGCTGTTGAGTGAGTGGAACCTGAGCTTGGATGAAAAGATGTGGCCACTGGAGAAGCAGGTGACCGAGGAGAAGTACAACTTCGCCAAGACTCATGCAGCCCCGGGAGCCCCGGCACCAGCTCAGCCACAGGGCGTGTGGGGTCACTTCCCTGTGACCCCAAGAGACCCAGCAAAGCTTACAGAAGAAAGCAGATGTCGATTCCAGAGAAACATGTTTATCTGCTGCAGGAACTTGGGGCTGTGCTGATGATCGCAGCCCTGTGCTTCTGCGCTTGCGATAAGGCAGGGTGAGAGGAAGGGGAAAAAGCACTTCCCGCACTTGCCACACAGCTGAACGATTTTCACAGTGTTTGGGACGGACATTCAGCTTTACTTGTGTTTTTAGCAAAAATGGATGATGTTCTTTGAAGGAGTGAAAGAGGAGAAAGAGCAAATATATTTTAATGAACCCTATTTATAAATTGCTATTGTGTTTTTGTTTGTGAAATGGTAAATGAACAAAGGAGTCCCAGTGTCCGGTAATATATTTGTTTTAAAAAGGAGCTATTGAGGGCATCCCTGGTGGCGCAGTGGTTAAGAATCCACCTGCCAATGCAGGGGACAGGGGCCCAAGCCCTGGTCCAGGAAGATCCCACATGCCGCGGAGCAATGAAGCCCATGCACCACAACTACTGAGCCTGTGCTCTAGAGCCTGCGAGCCACAACTGCTGAGCCCGTGTGCCACAACAACTGAAGCCCATGCACCTAGAGCCCGTGCTCCGCAACAAGAGAAGCCACCGTGATGAGAAGCCTGAGCACTGCAAGGAAGAGTAACCCCCGCTCGCCACAACTAGAGAAAGCCCGTGTGCAGTAACGAAGACCCAATGCAGCCAAAAATAAAATAAACAAAATAAATAAATTTTTTTTTAATTTTTATAAAGGAGACTTTGAAAAATATGTGATTTATCCACTGCTTGGACTAACATTATACACGCATGACTGTCAAGATTTTCAAAGTTGCAAAAATAGCACACGTATTCCAGGACTTAGAGACCTCTGTCATCTAACTCTGGATGCATTAATGAACAGCCCATGGTGTACTCAGTACCACATTGGGTAATAAATCATCTGCCATAACATATAACAAATACGAAAACATAATGGGAGTTTGGGATTAACATATATGCGCTACTATATATAAAATAGATAATCAACAAGGACCTACTGTATAAGTGCAGGGAATATTCTGTAATGACCTAAATGGGAAAAGAATCTGAAAAAGGATATATGTATATGTATAACTGAATCACTTTGCTGTACACCTGAAACTAACATGACATTGTAAATCAACTATACCTCAATATAAAATAAAAATTAAATTTTAAAAAAAGGAAATATGTTAAAAAAGAAGAAAACATTAGGGGTTGTGATATCCCAGTGGTCTTATATTTTGACGATTATTCTTCAACGATTTCCCAACATAAGCCTTGCTATGTATGAATTATTTCCTCAAATACAAATTTAATGCATTAAACAGCTCTTAATCAGGTAGGTCTCATGGGGGTTGTTTAAAGGCTAAGAAATTCAGTGGACCCTGAATGGCAGCTGGGTTTCCTGTATCAAGGGCCAGTGGCATCAATTGTTCTTTGAAATTTGAGTTTCCTGAAGCAGTTATTAGAGATTTTAAGGGTGGCTTGTTCACAACAAATAATACACAATTTGAGTGAATGATAACTAGATTCAACACTCATATGTCAATTACCTTTGCCACACTCATTAATGAGAAATTGGTGAATTAAAATAATAAATAACTGAAGTAAAAAACGTCGGGCTGTTGGCGTCTTTCTCTTTTCTCGTATTGTTCCTCTCTCGATACCAAATGACCCCTGTGGGAAGAGGTGACACCTGCATGTTACACTCTATTGATCAAGATGCCCCCTTTGCCCGGGCCACCTGACACCCTGCTGGCCGATGCCTTTGGGCTCCAGGTCCCGGGTTTACCTCAGTGAAGATTTCAAATTGTAGCTCCAGCATCTGTGCCTCCCAGGTCCCCATGACAACCATGGACCAGAGCAACCAAGGAAGGCCAGCAGGTGGTGGGTCCCATCCATCCTCACCTTCCCTCGCCTGGTAACTTCCTAACTTTGGAGACTTAGTGATTCGGTGACTTCTCAGACCAACGGAAAGGTCTTCCAAGTACAAAATAATTAACTAGCATACCATTTGTGTCTTTGTAAATCTCTGCTATCTGTAATTATTTCCAAATCAAACATTCACTAGATGTGTATTGGGGCTTACATGACGAAGGTGAACTTGACAGAGCAGGGAGTAGGCAGCCACCCAAGTGTCATCCTTGAAGATGACCTTGTCTCAGAATCCTCCCCGCTTTATTTTATTGAAGATTGAAATCCTTTAAGATATTTTCAGTATGAATAAGAGAAAACATGAAATCAGCAAGGAACCTGGGTAAGGGGGAGAAGAAGGGTAAATAACCACAAAAACAGAATTCAGCCGGATCGGGACACCCTGGCTGTCGCCATCAGGACGTTGCATCCCTGCTGGGAAACAGTAGGCTTTGCTATGAGGCACGTATGTGAGGGCTGCAGGATCAATTCCAGGAAGTCTTCCTGGGGCCTAGGACGTTCAGAATGGTCCAGGTAAGGAGAGCTGAGAAGTTATTGCTGGCGGAATTGATGCTGAACGAAGCAGAAAGGCACACAGAAATACTTACATCAAAACACACTTATAAATATGTATATTTACTTATAAGGTCTGGATTTTTTAACAAAGATGAAACTCATTTCTTTCTATCAATCACGGTAAGAATGCTTTTAAGGATCCTAAGAATTACTTTATTTTATCTTTATTATGAACAAAGTTATTTTTCTTACCTGGCGATGGCCGTTGCATAAGAATACACCCGCTTCATCCACATTTGTCTTGTTATCTTGTGGCTCAATTGCACCACGGCATTAATGTCAATCAATGTGAATTTCAATTATTTAAAGTTGCTAGGAGTAGAGTCTTATTAACAAAAGATTACATGATGCAATTCCAATCTATTTACTTATAATTTCTCTTTCCTTTTTATTATATTAGTTGAAATGTTGAACATGCTGAAAAATAGATAATAATTAGTATGTCGTTACGGTGAATTCACACATCCCTGAGTGCTCAGACACTCTTCCCGGGAGAAGGTGAAGTATAACTTTCTGTCCTGAGCAGAGGAGGGCCTGGAGGTCTGCTTCTCACCAGGAGGAGGTGGCAGAAGTGATTCTTCTGGTTTCCCAGCCGGCTTGGAGAAGCACTGCCTTTTCTCTCTGGCTGTCCTGGGCTGTCCTCCCTGGAGCTCAGGCCCTGAGGTGTGAGGAAGCCAGCAGTCCCGTAGAAAACTCCAGAGGACTCAGCCCACTGCAGGCTGGCCCGGCCCCAGACGGTGGCCAGCATCCTCCACATCCCGATGGGGAAAGGGGAGCCCTGGGCACCGTCCAGCCTGACCCCTGAGTCCCTGGCTGACCCTGCGAGAGGCCAGTGTCCACACCAGCCAGGCCCAGGTTCCAGATGCAGGAGCCAGTGGGCATTGCCATGGTCTGAAGAGAGTTCAGCCTTAGAGGCAAGAAGGTAGAGAGTGAGCCAGGAGGCTTCCAGCTTCGCACATCCTCACAGTGGGGGGTGTTTTGTACGGCTGGTGATTTTATCAAAGGAATAAGCCACTGACTGGGTGTGAAATTTAGGACGTGCCAGGACCCTATCAGGACACAGCAATTTCCCAGCATTCAATATCAGGTGACCTACAGTCCTCCTCCAAAAAGCTGATGCTGTCGACCAAAACCTTCATGCAATATTCTACAAAATATATTAAAACCGTATTGAAGGATTTTTTTGTCATTATCATGTATAGAATTTGACTTTTTAATCTTTTATCCAATTTGAACTATTTTTTACTTAAATTTATAATTAAAAATACAAGCTGTATCTTTAAATGGAACTAGTCATCTACTGTTATAAATGAATAAATCGTCTTTTAATTGTATAAGAGTTAATATTCGAAACTTTATTATTAAAGATACCAAATATAATTCTGAGCTATTTTCCTCTAAGTTGCCCAATTGAAGTTTGTTTTTGTAGCTAAAAATAATACCTAGATTTAAGGAACACATTTTGATTACAAATATTTATTCAGTCTAAAGAAAAAAATTTTAATCTTGATACCAATATAAAAACGGAAGAGAGGGCTTCCCCAGTGGCGCAGTGGTTGAGAGTCTGCCTGCCGATGCAGGGGACGCAGGTTCGTGCCCCAGTCCGGGAAGATCCCACACGCCGCGGAGCGGCTGGGCCCGTGAGTCATGGCCGCTGAGCCTGCGCGTCCGAAGCCTGTGCTCCGCAACGGGAGAGGCCACAACAGTGAGAGGCCCGCGTACCGCAAAAAAAAAAAAAAAAACACAGAAGAGAAAATATACTCCTGCCATAAAATTAATCCTACTGACAATGTTTAAACATCAACTTATGAAAATGTCAATCAATGTTTATCTCCTAAGTGCAATGCCTTTTTCTTTCCACACTTAGGAGATTATTTACTTATTATTTCGATAAAAAGAAAGGTTGTTATGGTTACCATTCAATGAATGCTAGTGTTATTTTTAACATGAACAAGCTAAGTGCTTTTCTCTAGAGTTTCGGTTATAGTTTCAAAATACCTGATACATAATTAAAAGCCATTGTATTTGATAGGTTACTAACCCATCATGTTAATAAAACAATTTCAAATTATATGCTGTCATTTTCCCGGAAGATTATCTTAGTGTGCTAATTATACCTTTCTACCTTTAAAATGATTATGGGCTTCTGCAGCAATGGATTATTCTAGAATAAATTTTAGGTAAGTGTATTTCCTTCAGTAGGAATGATGCAAGTTAATATTTTGATGAAGCTTCATACGGTGATGCGTATTGACTCAGAACATCACGGAAGGTGGGAGTGTTTCTAGGAGAGCAAAAGGCACCTCAAGACAAGATCGGTTTGCCCAGCTGGATTCTCTCCCATCCTTCTCTGGATGAGGACAGCCTTCTCACAAGAGTCTGCCCGAGGGCCTTGCGCACAAAACTTAGGAGCGCACCATTTCCACGCGGCCTCAGTCAGGACTGAGCCCCCTGGTGAGAATGAGAAACAAAAGCTCCACTAGGAAAACGTTTTCAAACTTCAGTTAAATGCTCGACCTTTGATTTCCGGATCCATCGGGCAAGCCAGGGGCCAGGGAGAAAGGGGCTTGTTGCAAAAGTAAGTCCTTGGCCTGACGGCCTGACGGGGGCAGGAAGGGGCTCCGGTCGCTGTGCCTCCCCCGGGCCTCTGGGCCTCCGGGACTCAGGCGGCAGCTTCTGAGTCGGAAGCCAGCCAGTCTGAATGAAGGGAACTCAGTTTTCAGAAGATAAACTTGCAGAGTTTTCTAAAATGTAATGAAACTCATGGAAAAGAGCTAAATGGGGCTGATAATCATGGCTTGCGGTGCAACTGGACTTTTCCCTCACTTCCTAAGCAACCTAATTCTGAGGTACAAGTGTTTAGGACACAATTTATAAACCATTGTTGCAAACCTTGTGTAGTTAGCGCCCTCTCTTCTGAGGAAACGGTGTGGTCAGTTTTCTTGGAGGTTGGCCCTCTGATGTTCTGAGGCCCGTGGAACTCGCACAGAGGGGAATTTTATGCGTATGTCGGTGAGCTCCTAGGAACACAGATAAAAGGCTGTTGTGATTACGATGATAATGAGAGAATGTAGACAGCATTATTCTGTGCACATTAACTCACTTATCTTTCACGACAACCCTGTGAAACTGTACCCTTACTGTCACCACCACTTTTCAAATAAGGCAACTGAGGCACCAGCTATCTAGGTAGTTTCCCTAAAGTCTTACAATCTTAGGTCAAAGGTCAAAAACTGCAAAGCTGAACTTGAACCCAAAGGGTCCGGCTCTAGGGCCCAGATGTGTGACTATGACACACTGCACCTCTGAGTAGCAGGTTCGAGGCTGGGATGGGTCTCCATGGGGGTGGTGCTGCATGATCACCGTGACCCCTCTCTCCTCTGTTTTCTCATCAGTTTGTTTTCACCACAATGAATACAGCGCTCACACCCATCTTGACCTTTCTTATCTCACGTCCAATGTATCTGAGTGTTTTGTGTGACCCAAGCTGCTCTCCACATAGTTTGGCTTCAAGCTGGTCGATCTGAGAAGGTCTCTCACGGAGTTGGGAGGGCCAGCCTGGGGAGGCGACGTGTATTACTGTATTTACTTCCTGGTAATGCCAGGCGCTGTGTATCTCACCATGGCAACCCTGTGCAGGGTGTCATTTCACAGGAAATCAGCCAAACTCAAAGAAGAAGCCCATCCCTGCTTTCGTAGAGCTGTTGGATGCCGAATTGGCATGAAACGCCATCCAGTCTGATTCCAAAAGCTGAATTATTCATCTTTCTCGTGTTGCATCTCTTGGTATCACGGAGCACGTGGCTATTCACTCACATGTAAGCCCTGCATCTCTTTTCAAGATCCTTTATATAGGGCTTCCCTGGTGGCGCAGTGGTTGAGAGTCCGCCTGCCGATGCAGGGGACACGGGTTCGTGCCCCGGTCCGGGAAGATCCCACGTACCGTGGAGCGGCTGGGCCCGTGAGCCATGGCCGCTGAGCCTGAGCATACGGAGCCTGTGCTCCACAACGGGAGGGGCCACAGCAGTGAGAGGCCCGCGTACCGCAAAAAAAAAAAAAAAAAGCTCCTTTATATAAAGTGCGTTTATATGGCACTTTCTGCTGCGAAGTATGCTCTAAACTAACGTAAAACTGTCAGTAGGACAGTCGTTGGAAAGCTGCCTCACAATTTCCCTCAGCAGCCCCTTGTCCATATAGAAACTATTTTTACATACAGCGCTACACAAACAGTTTCAAGGCAAGCTGTCCAGCCATCTAGTTGAACAACTACACAGAAATCCTGGAACTGCCACCCTCGTGAATTGGTCCAACAACTGTTATTATTATATGTTCACACTCACATCCCAGGACTGTATTAGGTGGTAGGTGTGGGGAAAAATGGAGAATCTTGGCCTCTTCTCTTTGAGGGTTTTAGGTAAACCTCAGAACACTTGCAGGAAAGTCATTGGAAGGAGGAGATATTCACCAAGACATCATAAAAGGAATGGATTATTTTAGATTGCCAGAGAAGGAGAGTGAAAAGAAACGACAAAGCACAGTGCTGGGCATGATGGTGGCATACAGGCGGCCACAGAGGGTGAGACAGGGGGGAAAGGGCACATCCACCGGCTGCCGAGGGGCAGTTACTCCCCACAGATGAAAACAATAAACGTGAGAAACGGCCAGGGAAGGTTAAACCTAGATAGTTTTCTTAGCTTTGACCAATTCAGGGCTCTGATTTTAGTTTGAATAAATGGCCACTATAGCCAGAATGTAAAGGGGAAACTAAAACTATGGAGGGAAATCGATCGAGTCCCTGAGGTCCCAGGAAGGAGATTACTCTTGGCCAAAGGAGTTGAAGGATGTTCTGTCCATGTGACCTGATGGATGAACGGACCAGTGAATTTAAGGGACAAGAGCTTACAAATCAACAGAGATTCTGGATTGCATTAAATGGTTTATTTTAACGTAGGCTTACCATGGATTTGAAGACCTGATTACAGCATCTATTTCTCGGCTGGAGGGAGCCCACACCTCTTCTCACTCCCATTCCCGTGGGGGAACTTAACTTCCATCACTCAGCTCCAGGACGGACCCAAACCTCCTTGTCCGAGGTCAAATACAGCCTCGTGTGGAAGACCAGGCTGAACGGCTTGCCCTCAGAGGGTCAAGTTTACTGTCACCAGGAGAACGGAGGAAAAGAGACCATTCATGATCCCCAAAAGGAAGCAAACACATTCTGAATGTGATGTTGGACCCTTTGAAAATGGAAGAACTGTGCGTGTGTGTGTGTGTGTGTGTGTGTGTGTGTGTGTGTGTGTTTCGTGTCATTCAATAGTTTGAGGACAGCTAGCCTGGTGAAGAAACCCGAGGTTTTGTGGTCTTAGGGAGTGACTGTACCTGTCTCAGTTCTCATCTCTGGGTGGGGTTGGTAGTGTAGCTAATTCCCATGGTCTGGGTGGGACTAAATGAGTTAATACGTGGACAGCCTTGGAATAGGAGCCTGCACATGGCAAACGCCCAACTTCAGTTAGTTTTTAAGGTTAAGTGTTGAGAGAAACTTGAACTTGAGTTCCTTTAGATCAAACAAACTCTCATAGTACAACTGGACTTGTCTAGGAAATTATATAAAATATAGTATTATGTACACACACACACACACACACACACACACAATCCAGTGAAGGGAGAATTATTATCCCACCTCTAAACACAGCATCCCCCACAGCTAACGAACGGCAGCTGCGATATGAACCTGTACTCTTGGACTTCCAAAGCTTCTGCTCTTTAATATCTTCTTTAAATAAGAAAACATAATTATTAATGATACCAGCACTTACTTTTAACCAATAAATTAAGTTTGTAAGAGACAATGCTTTTAATTTTCTTTAGTATGGCCTTACCATTGTTATCTTATTTGATATGACTGAGAAATAATATAGATATGAAATAATTTGAGATTCAGATGGTCTAAGGTTAATTCTACATTGAAAACCATAGGATCAAAAAGTCTGAATTACACATTGTTATTTCTGTCCTTTCTTTTTTTTTTTTTTTGCGGTACATGGGCCTCTCACTGTTGTGGCCCCTCCTGCTGCGGAGCACAGGCTCCGGACGCGCAGACTCAGCGGCCATGGCTCACGGGCCCAGCCGCTCCGCGGCATGTGGGATCCTCCCAGACTGGGGCACGAACCCGTGTCCCCTGCATCGGCAGGCGGACTCTCAACCACTGCGCCACCAGGGAAGCCCTGTCCTTTCTTTTCTCTGCTATTTATCCTGAGACATTTCACTTGACAGAGGGAAGATAAAGTAATGGAACAGAGGGAAAACATTAGATTTTGCCTGGCATTGGTAGTGGTTCATCCTACAAGCAAACTTGGTTTCTTGATTCAGTAATTATTATTTGCAAAACTACTGTTCATGCCTTTTTACTGAGTGAGTGTCTACATGTCCTGGCTAAGAAGCTCGCCAGTTATGAGGTCTCTCCTTATCATCACTACCCTATTTGTTTGTAAGAGTTATTTTTAATTTCTCTTAGTTTTTTCTTTCTTTTTTGAAAAATGCATCACTTTCTTTGCGCGGCCTTAGGAGCACCTGAGGAAACATTTTTGAAGACTGTCCATTGATGGTAGGGCTCCTCACAAGAGGACCAAAGCTTTCATTTTGTATCAACAGTTCTCTGCTCCTTTACTGATGAAAAAGTAGTTCAGTTTTGAGAATGGCAGCCGCCTTGAGGACGAAGACTCTTGTTCCTTGCTCATTGCGTCCTCAGCAGGCAGCAGAGTGGCCGGTGGGCATAGTGGCTTTGGATGTGAGTATTTACTGGACCCACAGCCCAGCCGAGAAGGAGTGGCCAAGTGAACGCGGTCCTTCCCCTCCTCTGCTTAGACGTGGTCTTCCCTGGATGTGAACTCACTGCTCCAGGTCACACCTCTTCACCTACTGTCTGCCCTCACACCAACTTCCCCCTCCAGGCACGGATGGCTGCTCTGCCGCTTCAAGGTGTGGCACCTGTTCTGTAAACATCATGTCGCCCTCCAGCATTTGCAGAGACAGATATGTCCTTCTCTGCGTTTCACTAATTTTGGTTCGTTTTTCATTCCTCTGAGCAACTATTTCTTAAGATTCTGCTTTGGGATTTTGACAATTTTCTAGTCTCATTAAAAGATAGGACTATATGGGCTTCCCCAGTGGCGCAGTGGTTAAGAATCCTTCCGCCAATGCAGGGGACACGGGTTCGAGCCCTGGTGGGGGAAGATCCCACATGCTGTGGAGCAACTAAGCCCGCGAGCCACAACTACTGAGCCCATGTGCCACAGCTACTGAAGCTTGCATGCCTAGAGCCCATGCTCCACAACAAGAGAAGCCCGCACACCACAACGAAGAGTAGCCCCCCCCACCACAACTAGAGAAAGCCCGCGCACAGCAACAAAGACCCAACGCAGACAAAAATAAATAAATAAAATAAATTTTTTAAAAAAAAGATATGATTGTATTATCTTTACAAAGTTGGAGTAGTCATTATGAACTGTTGGAAGGGAGAAGGGGAAAGTAACCAATTCTCTTTAAGCAAAATTTACATATCACATGGTATTTAATATTAGGGAAAAAATAATAACAAACTGTTGTAATTTAAAAAATAATGCAAACCTTGAAATATTTTACATGGTGCAAAAATAGAACATTATAAAAATAAGAATGTGGAAACTATTCCCATATTCTACGTTTTGATAGAAGTAGATATTGAGAAACGAGATAAGATGTCAAACCAACACCAGAAAACCATAGACAGTTAGTGCATGTCCCAATCTCCTGAGATTAATAAAGAGCAGAGGATGCTTCAAATAGACATTTATACCAACAGACGGACATTTAACGTATATTAATATCCCATGTATCCTCCCCCTAAACCCAAAACATAATCAAATATTTAATTTCAACAGTAACTGAAGTGGTCATAAATGAAGTTTGAAGAGGTTTTTTTTCCTTTTAAAGCTGTTAGTTTCTTTTATATAAAGCTGTTTTTTATATGTTGTCCGCTCTAGAATTAAAATTACATATCCTCTAAGTGGAATCAGGCATCTGGAAATTGGTAAATGCCTATTCTTTTCCTTTGTATAAATTGATTTTTTTCAAAAAGTAGGAAAATGCCGAATACTTTCTTGTGAATGTATTATGTGAGTATTTACCAGTCTTCAATAACTTTGCATAATGGTATTTGTCATGGAAAAGTATTACATGTGCAGAGAGAGAGCCCTGTGCTCCTACAGTGACAAGGCCAGATCCGGCGCCTCAGAAACAGCACCGTAATCAGCCGAAGGTGGATGAGGAGGGTGGCCGAGCACTAGATACACTTGCAGATTGATGACACGCTCGCAACAGCAAATGCAGCACATGTGTCTTGAGTTGGTGGATGTGATAGGGGAAGAATTGCTATTGGGAGAGTGATAAATATTTCCTGTATGAAACTGAGTAAATAGGAAGCCTTTGATTTAGTTGTTTTATATATTCTTACTTCTTTATTTTTTAAAATCCTAAATACGGACGGTGGTAGCTATGGCCACAGATCATTGTAGAAAGAAATAAGAATTTAAATTGCTTATTTAAATGTTTGAGCATTCTTTCTACCTCTCTGGGGAGATGTCCACTTAAAAACAAATGATGGGTAGTGTTTTATTTATGGTTGATGAAAATAATAGAGACTGAGGCAAGATTTGTCATATATCAGGGGATGGGATGTAGACAGTAGAAGATTTGCTACCCCTCATAAGTGAGATCAAACAAATATTTTTTCTTCTACTTTTCCTATTAAAATTATAAGAATTATTTAATTTGAGGAAATATTACTTCATAAGTGTCATTCCTATACAAAAGGCATAGTGTTGTGAGCCACTTACAATGGCTAGTGATGTGAGCCACATACAATATGTGTTAAATTATAACTTGGAGAAGCAAATTTAGTCATTCCTCCTTCTGATCTATCAATTTCACTAAGCTTTGTAGCAGAGCGAATACAAAATAATATTTTAAGGAAATTTGATTCTTGAGGCTGTTGTCCTTCCTTATACATAAATTACCCTTAAACCACAGTGGTTATTGAAATAAAGAATCCATTTCTCTTACATTGACAGTTCTTTGGGGGGCAGGGACCTTTCCTTCACCGAGTTGGAGAAGCAAAATTGCCTGTGACACCAATGTGATTATTACAGTCACTCTTTTTATTTTTAATATTTTCCCCTTGACAGATTTATTTCTTCTCAAATCAGAAATATTTCTCCTCAGAAAAAAATATATAGCCCCTTTATATTTTCTGATACTGAAAATTACCAGATGCCAGGCTGTGAACATAAGGAAATTGAAGACCTTTGAGGGTGACCTTAAGAACCACAAAGGTGGAGAATTGTGATATAGTGGTTTAGGCAATTTCATCATAGCTGCTTGGCTCGTGAAAAATGAGAAATGGGTTTTCTATTACTAAATATAATGAATTTCCTTTCTATCCTGTCACAAATTGTCAAACTTCATTAAATGGAAAAAGATCTGAACCAAACATTTGTAGAGGGTGGTGTGAATACCCATGCCATACCGTGGGCAAGAGCTGTATGATCTTAGATAACTATCTTATTTTGGCCTGAAATTTTCAAGTAATGCAGTTAGTCCATGAGGTCCTATTGGACAAACTTTGACCTACAAATAGAATGTTTTTAAATGTCATGTATTAAAGTTATATATTATGTCACATATATTAAATATTACATTCAAGTGGTTCCACGAAGAGGTTAATCATCTTCTAGGCAACCAAAGGTGTTTTATTGAGTACCTGTCATAAAAGAACACCGGCAATTTCATGGGTAATTACATGAGATCCAGTGATCTATAATACCTACTGCAACGAACAAAGAAATGACAATGTTAAGTATCTGGTCACCAGATGATATGCACCATCTTACTTAGAGGGCAATAATGTCCGGTGAGTTAAAATATTTGTATCATCTTTGAGTTCCACATGCGCTAAAGGATTGCATATGACCTTCGTGAAAATAAGCCTTTATATTTACTTTTGGTCACTTTTTACTGTCAGAAATATTACATTTTCCTGCTAACTTTCCACCTCCTGTGTGACCACGTCCTAAGAGGGAAAAGAGTGGTCCTGGAATTAGATAACCAGATTCCTGTCCTTGGTCTGTCCGTGACCACCCCCAGGAAACTCGCCAAGATTCTCAGAGCCCCAGCTTCCTCCTCTGAATCATATGGGAGCGACAGCAACTTTTTTTCACTTAAGGGGAAAATGAAATACTGGTAGAATTTCCCCACAAAGCTCCTGGCGCATCAGAAGTATTCAAATGTTTGTTGGATATATGCATTTTTTGACGGAAATCAGAAGGAATGGAGGAATAATACTCGGATTGAAAAGCAGATTAATGGAGCAGTTAAGATAACCAGGAATTCTCAGAAAACAATAACACAGAAGACTGTTGTTACTCTTGAACAAATAATAACTAAGAAGTGTTTGGTTACTTGATAGCCACAAGAGGATTGGAAGAAACTGACTATGTCTCCCGGTCATTAGTTATGCGAGGGATGCAGCATGTAACACTATACATGGACATTGGACTTTTCTGAAGGCAGATGGTAAAAAGATGATATTTTCTGGAGAAAATATTTAGTTGGCTCCACGTCCAAAGGCTCTGAAAGAGAAGACAACCTATAAGAGACAGAGAAAGAAAGCCTGAAAGAGAGAGAAAGTGAAAGTTATAAAAATTGAAATGTCAGCACGCAAGCACAAATGATGAAAAGGGGGAGGAGTTTGTCTGAAGAAATCAACATAGCAATAGAAGGACATTTCTATTTACTCTATACCCAGACTTAAAAACAAATTTCAGAAACATCGTTTCATCTGATCCACAAGTGAGACATAAATATTTTCAGCATCTTGCTGACAAGATCCCAGAGATTTGGAGAACCTGAAATCATTCAAATGCACGCAGATGCGCCATAGGTAGAGCAGACTATAATGCATTCATCTGACACCAGACTCAATTTACATCTTTTTATATTGGGTATCCAATAACAAAGTTATTGTAGCTATAGTTTTTTTGTTGTTTGTTTGGGGTTTTTTTTGCGGTACACGGGCCTCTCACTGTTGTGGCCTCTCTCGTTGCGGAGCACAGGCTCCGGACGCGCAGGCTCAGCGGCCATGGCTCACGGGCCCAGCCGCTCCGCGGCATGTGGGATCTTCCCGGACCGGGGCACGAACCCGTGTCCCCTGCATCGGCAGGCGGACCCTCAACCACTGTGCCACCAGGGAAGCCCAGCTATAGTTATTTTTAATACTTTTACTGTTTAACCTTTACACTAGAGATAAATGATTAACACACCACCGTATTACAGTTTTGGACTATTCTAAATTTGAATATGTACTATTTTTACCAGCATGTTTTGTGTTTAATATGCTTCCACGTTACTATGCAGCTCCTTTTCATTTCAGCTTGAAGAACCCCTTTACAAGTGTTTCTTGTAAGGCAGGTCTAGTGGCGAGAAGCTCCCTCAGATCTGGTTGTCGGGAAAAGTCTTCAACTTTCCTTCATTTCCAAAGGATTAACTCTGCCAGCTCAAGTATTCTTAGTTGACAGCTTTTTTTCTTTATTTCTTTCAGCAATTTGGACATAGAATCCCAATCTCTTAGCCTGCAAGGTTTCTGCCAAGGAATCCACTAACATTGTTATGGGGGTTCCCTTGTAGGTGAGAAATTTATTTTTCACCTGTTGATTTTAAAATGAATGTTCTTTGATTTTAGACAGTTTCACTAGAATGTGTCTTGGAGAAGTAGATCTTTTGGGGTTTAAAAGGACTTTTTGAGGTCCTGGAAGCTTCATGAACTTGGATGTCCAAATCTCTCCACAATGATTTCTCCACAATTATTTCTTTAAATGAGCTTTCCGCCCCTGTCTATGCCTCTTCTCTGTCTGGGACGCCAGTAGCGTAGATTGTTTTTTTAGTTGTGTCCTGTAATTCACGTAAGCTGTCTTCATTTTTTTTTCATTCTTTTTCCTCTTTGCTCCTCTGACAATTTCAAACGAGCTGCCCTTGATTTCACGGATTCTCTCTTCTGCTCAGTCTGCTACTGAAGTTTTCTGCTGTCGTCTTCATTCAGTCCTGGTATGTCTCAGCTCCAGGATTTCTGGTGGGTTCCTCTCCAGGATTTTTTCAGAAGTTGGGTGGGGCTGCTGACAGCTTCCTTGCCCTGGTGGCCGTAGGATGTGTTCCACGGCTGTCTGGCATCTCTGGCCAGGCTCTCTGGTTGGGCAAAGCTGGAGGCCATGCTCAGCAGTCGGGTAGGACCAGTAACATGCTTCCCTGTCCAGGCTGCACATCCAGGATGGTCCACTGGCAGAGGAGCCACACCCAGTAGAACTGCCTGCCTAGATCCCTGGGCAGACATGGCCACTGGCTCAGCCCACCGGGGATCACTGGTTGGGATCCCCCTGGGGCTCTTCTGCCTGCAGGAACGTGGTCTACAAGGATTTGTGCACTCACGTTGTGAGCTCTATCCTTCCTCTAGCTGATTCCCCAGTGACCCTGTGAGGTGTCCTGTAACACTGGGGAATCTGGATGTCCAGGTTGGCCCTCCTTTTCCCAGTGGAGAAGCTGCAGGCCCGGGGGGCCCCCTCAGGGTGGCCGTGCACGTCCTGGGGGAAGGCTGATGTGTTCAAAGCAAATCTGTTCTTTTTACGCTTCTCACATGGTTTTCTCAAATTTTTGTGGTCCAGGGTGGTGTGCTTCATCCTCACCCCTTAATTCCGGCATCATCGCAAAGGCTTCTTATATACTGAGAACCACCAGTTGCTCCGTCTGTCAGGGGGACCAAAGTCAGGAACTCCCTATTCAGCCGTCCTTCCAACCGGTTGCTTTCTTACCTCTGACGTTTCTGGTAAGAAGCCATCTCTTGATCTTCTCCGGGTTCCCTTGTATATGACAAGTCATTTTCCTTTGCTTCTTTCAAGATCTTCTCTTTGTATTTGACTTCCAGCACTTTTACTCCGAGGTGTCTTTGTGCAGCTCATTCACTTCCTGTAGGTTAATGTTTTTCATCACAGTTAAGAAGCGTTCAGCCATTATTCTGAGTATTGTTGTGCTCCCATCTCCTCTCCCGTGATACCCCATTACACTTACCCTGGCGTGTGTGACGGTGCCTCACGTTTCTCTGGTGCTCTGCTCATGTCTCCTCTCTGTTCCTTGGATCGAATACTAGTTATTGATCTATCTTCAGGTTTGCTGATTCTTTTTTTCTAGCTCAAATCCAATCATTAGGCCCCTTCGTGAATTTTTCCTTTCAGCTGTTATGCTTTTGAAGCCCAGTAT
The DNA here is from genome assembly GCF_011762595.2 of Tursiops truncatus. Lineage (NCBI taxonomy): Eukaryota > Metazoa > Chordata > Mammalia > Artiodactyla > Delphinidae > Tursiops > Tursiops truncatus. The sequence continues at coordinate 86,539,714 of NC_047046.1, read as the reverse complement.
TTTCATGTCTGTTTTTTATATCATTTCTCTCTCTTCGCATTGATATTCTCCACTTGATTCTCAGCTTTGTCGTCATACCTTACTTTTTTACTTTAATCATGGATTCCTTTAATTCTTTGCATATAAGTCCTGCTTTGAAGTCTTTGTGCCTTAAATCTGAAATCAGCCTCCTCTCAGTGTCTATTACCTACGTTTTGCCCTAGGTTACACCTCCCTGTTTCTTTGCATGTCTCATACCTTTTTATTAAAACTTAATGTTTTAGATAATATATGTAGTAGCACTGGATATTAAGTGCCCTCCTCCCTCTGTGGAGCTTGTAGCTAAAAATTTTAAATCCTGATTGTTTCAAATGCATGGATGTTTATAAGGACAGGCCGATGTTTATGTAAAAGGTTAATATCTGTGAACCTCAAATCACGTTTTACTTCGGCCATTTAAAATTAGATGAGAAGTAAAGAGTCTTACAGCTGCTGAAATTTGTCTGAGTGAGATCCCATCTGGGAACTCATATCCTTTTGTGTTATGATACTGTTATTAATTTTTTTTCCAAAATAATCTTGGAGTAGTATTAAGTTATGAGAAGGCAGACTTCTGAATTATTGACTAGACCATTGGCTAGTCAGAGAATTTCACATCCAGTAATGATTAGTGCCAACTATAACTCCTACTAAAAAAAGACAAGGATTTATGTCGTACAAATATTTCTCAGAGCAACTCTCGACACTGAGGCAAAAATCAGAGAAAAAGAACATCTGAAGGTGTTAATATTATTCTACTTCTTCGCTCTATTCAAATAAGTTATCTCTGAATACCAGACCAAAACTACCAAGAGATTATAACTGATAAAATGGCATACATTTTAAACAGCTTCAAAAGCTGTGATTTAAATGTTTTTCCCTTATCCACAGAGCCCTCTAGTGGAAGCAAGGACATCAAAACTGAATCTGCAGGAACAATTACCAGGTTTTAGAAATCTCCATTTTATTTCCTCTGGATATAAAATCTGGGCTTGGGAGACCGCTCCAGGAGAAGTGACTAGCCTGAGGTTTCATCCCTTTCCTTACCAACAATATATTTGCAAAAAACTTGATGCCAATCTTGGCAAAACATATGGAAAAAGGTTTAATTTTGAATGAGATACTGTTGATAAGCACATGGACATATAATGGCAATGATCTTTTTAAAACTATCTTACATCTTCAGTTTTCTTATATATCTTTAAGTTGTAAGATTTCTGTTGACGAGTTGTCGGTTTTTTTTAAGGTAAAGGATATTAATGGCACTGAGCACACATGAAGCAACTCTCCTACATTACTGGCTAGTACGTATTCTGACCCTTTAAAATTATTTAACAAATGTTTGAATTTCCTGCCACAAGTTTTGCCCCACTTTTTTTTTCCAGTCTTTATTTTTAACCCATTGCCATGGGAAATTTCCAATCTATGCAAAAGTGGACCCAAATGCCACAGACCCTTTACCCCACTTCAGCAGTCAGCAACTCACAGCCTGACCTGCTTCGTCTATATGCCTCCACCCACTTCCCACTCCATGTTAATCTGAGGTCCTGCTGGAGTTTCTCAGAAACGCACTAATGAAAGCACTTCCTCTCCTCCCTACACTATCCTCTGCTGTCTGAAACACAGGGAAAATCTGATATTATTGTTATTGTTGGAAGTAAGATTTAAGTATATTGGATTTCAGACGAGATCGGGCGCATTCAGGGTGGTATGGCCGTAGACAAGTATATTGGATTTCAGAAATATTTTGCCATGAGTTTCTAGAACTAAATTTTTTTCAATACTCACATCAGTTGAATGAGCTAAGTGAGGTGGATGGACCCAGAGACTGTCATACAGAGTGAAGTAAGTCAGGAAGAGAAAAACAAATACCGTATGCTAACACATATATATGGAAACTAAAAAAAAAAAAATGGTCATGAAGAACCTAGGGGCAGGACAGGAAAAAAGACGCAGACATAGAGAATGGACTTGAGGACACGGGGAGGTGGAAGGGTAAGCTGGGATGAAGTGAGAGAGTGGCATGGACATATATACACTACCAAACGTAAAATAGATAGCTGGTGGGAAGCAGCCGCATAGCACAGGGAGATCAGCTCGGTGCTTTGTGACCACCAAGAGGGGTGGGATAGGGAGGGTGGGAGGGAGATGCAAGAGGGAAGAGATATGGGAACATATGTATATGTATAACTGATTCACTTTGTTATAAAGCAGAAACTAACACACCATTGTAAAGCAATTATACTCCAATAAAGATGTTTAAAAAAATTTAAAAATATAAAAAATTGAACGAGCTAAGGAATGTTGGCCACCAAGTGCCCGATCACTAGCAGCTCTTGTTGGAAGTCTGGTCAATGTAGAGGTGATGAAGACTAAACTTGTTTTCCAGAGATCCACCGAGGAGTTTGCATGTCATCCCTACATTTTTCCCCAGCATGCTCCTCTTACCGTGTTCCAGCTGCCACTCAACTGTGTTATCAAGTATTAGTCACTGAAAGAGGAAACTGACCTTTAGCTCACTTCTCTCTATCTCCCTCACTTTCTACAGTCACTCAGTCCTATTTTATTTCCCCAAATTCTTTCCAAACTGTCCCACCTTCTCCCTGCCCTGCCGCCCCTGCCACTGTCTTTGCGTTTGTCTCATAATTCTCCTCTGGGCTGTCCCAAAAAGTGTCAACTGATGGCCCAGCTACCGATGGTGCCCCATTTTATTTATCCTCATTGATGTGACTGGAATTCTTTTTCTCACCTAAATTTGCCATCTCCCAGTTCAGATACTTCAAAGTTTTCCTACTGTTTTCATTAGGACTCCCCAGTGTTCTCACCATTTGGTCCACGTATCCCGGCACTGAGCACGTGATGCTCCAGGATCAGCCCAGCTGCTTCTTCAGTCTCATCCCGCCACCCAGCGCCCACCTTCCCCTCATCACAAAGGATGGCTCTTATTTTCCCTGTTACACGATGTCCTCTCTTACCGGGAAGGCTCTGCCTGCTTTCTCTAGGCTGCCCCCCTCCCCTCATCCTCTCACTAAGTGGGAGAAAGATGTGAAACAATTAAGTGCAATGTAAAGTGACAACGGCGGTGATGTTCCCGGGGAAAGGAACACACTCTCACACCACATGGGGAAACGCCAAGTCCAGTCTGGGTGGAGAAACCCAGCACCCTCTCCCCCCAGACCTGAAGGAAACTTGTCCCCAGAGACCTGCTCTGGAAGCAGCCCCAGGGCAAGAAGGTCACTGGGAATGGGACACCGAGAGAAACACAAGGCATGTGCCCGAGGCCCCAGAGCCCAGGTGAGCCATAGCATAGGGAGACGCCCAGACCAAGGAAAGCAAGCTGGTCAAAGTCCCCAGAATGTCCCCAAACAGTCCTATCCTTTACTAGGAAGTCAGGAGTTACTTTGAGCAGCAAATAGTTCGTGCTGGGTCACGTCTGGCTATGATCACCATCCTTGTGTCTCCCTTCCACGCTCTCCTCTGCATGGAGAGCCAGGAAGTCACATTTCCTAGTCTCACCTGTAGCCGGGTGTCCAGGTGATGCATGAGTGTGGGAGGGGGAAGGGAGCTCCTCAGTGACCGGACACCCAGGCTCCTGCTGCAGCCCTCAGCCCTGGGGACCTGATTTCCTAGTCTCACCTGTAGCCAGGTGTCCAGGTGATGCATGAGTGTGGGAGGGGGAGGGGAGCTCCTCAGTGACCGGACGCCCAGGCTCCTGCTGCAGCCCTCAGCCCTGGGGACCCGATTTTGGTCCGTGGGGCGGCAGTTGCTTTCAGGCGTCTGGGTCACAGCTGCAGTGCGGTGGTCCTAACATCCATTGTCCTGGTCTTGCAACCATCTTGAAAGTCCTTAATCTCCATGTCAAGCTTTTTTCAGCTTAGATGTTTATGTTCCCTGCAATGGATGCTGGCTGATACGCAGTTGATTCGATTTCATTTTATAGAGATCACTAGGGCCGCAGAGTGCAAAATAGATTGGAGGTGAGTAGGAAGAAAGGTGGGGCAGCCTCTGAGCTCTGCCAAGGAAACTGATAGGTCACAGCACACACCTATCAGGGGTGCAGCGAGAAGCAGTGCAGGCTGCAGCAACCCTCCTGCACGGTTGGAGGCAAAATTAGCCTAAATCGGGGCTGACCGGGTGTGAGAGTAGGCACGGGGCAGGTTTCAAGGGTGCTTCCTAACCGTCCAGGCAGATGCGCCGGTCACTGAGATAAAGTGGAAAGGTGGGGAATTCAGCTTCAGAGGTGTTGAGTATAAAGGTTGTTTTGAGTCTTGGAAGTGCAAATGTCATCGAGATAGTGCAACATGCCCATTTTTGTAGCTCTGAGAAGAGGTCGCTACCAGATACGAATCTGAGAATGATCGACAGTCAAGGCTGGGGAGAGAATAAATGCAGACAGAAATGGTGGCAGGTGGGCAGCTGGGTCATTCGTCCAGGCCGACTGTCTTGTGTTTTCCTGCCTTTATCTCTGTCGTCAGCAGCAATCCGTGCTTGTGGCCACCACACTTTCCAAACTCTGTTACTTCCTCCTGTCCCTCCTAAGTGTATTCATACGCATCAGGTTTAATCCAGTGGTTTGACTTGCCGCTGAAACTCTGGGATTTTGCAGGGGTTGCAGGTCTGGGTCCCTCCCCTGCTCTCACGTGTAATGACCACCAGACCACCACACCAGCTGTTATCAAGCTGAGGTCATTGGTTTACTGCCACAAGGGGCGAGTGCACCTTGAGAGCCATGAGGGGTCCCAGTAAGGGTGTCACAGGGGCGCATCACAGGATGGGGGCTGGCGTCGGGTGGTTTGGGGCAGCACTCAGAGAACGCTCTGAAAACAAGGATCGCTTGCTTGGCTCCCGCTTGAGGACTCCTTGATGATCAGAGCCTTGGGCCCTGGCTAGAGCGCCTTCTCCTGGCCTCTGTGCCTGAAATATTTCTTCTCATTTTCCACAATCGTGCCCAATTCCCGTCCCTTAGCAAGTGTGGCCAGCATCCCCAGGGAGTCACCTGCTCCCTCCCGTGTTCCAGCGCCCGCCGGTGTTCCTGTGCTTGATTACAGCTGTGCCCGGGGAAGGCGAGCCCCAGAGGGCAGGGAAGGCGAGCCCCAGAGGGCAGGGAAGGCGAGCCCCAGAGGGCAGGGAAGGCCTCCTATTTCTCCTGCTTTCCTCCACTGGAGCATCCCCTCGCTCATGGAAAACCTTCCCAGCTAAACAGGGCTGTCTCACCCAGGCTGCTCGGCTCGTGAATCGGCTCCGCTCTGTCCAAATGAAGCCCAGTCTCCCCTTGGAAGCTTCTGGTGGCCTGAGCTCTCGGGGTGGCTTCTCGAGCTCCTCTCTGTGTTGCCCCCACCTGCCCTTCCAGTTTTACTCCCAGCGACTTCCCCACACGCACCCGGTGTTGAGCCCCTCTTTACGCCCTAACCGTCCAATCTTCGTGACTGTTCTCATGGCATCTCTCCCCTGGGCACCCTCTCCTGACGGCCCGGCCCTGGCTCCAGGCATCAAGGCCCAGCACCGCCGTCCTTCTGAGCCCTGGCTCGCCTACTCCTGCTTCTGCGGCCGAGGGCCCCTCCTGGTTCCTGGGGGCCCCGCCTGAGCCGCTCTGTCTTGAGACGTGCCCTAATGTCCCCTGACCCCCTCATCCCTCATATTTAACCAGAAGGTTTAAAACGTATTAAAGCACTCAATAAGCACCATGCTTTCTATTAAAGATATTTCAATACATTACATCAAATGTCACTTTTTTTTTTTTGGCCAGTGAAAGAATATAAAGAATTTTTTTTATTTTCTAGGACAAAGAAAAAAAGAAAATATTTTCAAATTTTCAATGCATTGTAACAAATTCAAAAAATAAAGAATTGATTAAAATGGAAAAATTGTCTATCGATACGACGCATATACATGATTATATTTAATCAAAAAGATTTCGAATGTCACTTTCTTACAATACGTTTCACCCTGTTTTGTGGTGCTAGGTTTTCACAATGACAATTGTAAATCCACGGAAACATACCAAGTACCTTCTCAATCATCAATAAACTGCAGGCAGAATCAATATAGGTGTGATTTTTAAGGTATTTTCTGATACATTGTATGTTCACATTCTTGGAAAAATAAATTAAGGCCACACGGTTTGGGAGTGGGATTAGATTTTTCTGGAAGCTCAGTAAAACCCAGAAGGGCCTCTTTTAAGTGTCCTGAGCCACCAGATGGCAGCAGTACCACACAGTTTTGGAGCAAAGGCGGCCACTCAGGCTTGTGATCAGATCCGAGCTGAAGATGCCTTTTCCCAGAAAGCTTCAATATTCTTTATGCTGCAGTTAATTTCCCTAACGTAATTATTTAGCAAGAAATTATAAGTAAGCCACCAGTCAGACTACATGGTTGTTTGTTATTTCTTCATTTTCCATTATCTGGGAACAAATTAAATGATTAAAACCCACTAATCTCCTAACTTTGCAATATTTACCATGAGTGTCTGCATGAAATCACATTACCTATCAAAATAAGCAATTGCACTTGTACACTCGTTCTCCGTGTTGCTGGCATTCCTCTTAAGTAATTAGAGAGTCTGTTTACCATGGAATGGTGCTCCACAGAGCACAACGGAAAGATGTATAAGGAAGCGCGCATAGATTTGGAAGCGGATGTGCAGGAGAAGATGGGGAAACCTGGCTTTGCGGGTCTCGCCGAAGCAGACCGGGAGAGGAAGCCAAGGAGGCTGAATTCTCAGGTCTTAGGCCAGGGTGGCTCGAAGCTTAGAGGCCACGAGGCTTGCAGCTTATGTCTCTGTCGATCCACCTTTAATCTTTAGTCAGGTTTAAAAAAAAAATGTAAAAGAAACGTAGAATTCTCACTAAATCTTTCCAACTGGCCAAGCCATGTCATTAGTTAACAAAGAAGAGTTGACTCAGAACCAGCAGAACTCAGTGACTCCGAGACGTTGGTCTTCAGTCGGCAGTCGATGAGCTTTGGTCCACCAGGGCCACCTGGCCTCCTGAGCTTATGCCCATGTAGAGACAATCTTAGTTGCAGAAGGCACCGGAATAAGAATGGGAGATCGCTCACGGTGGAGGACAGCAACCCGGGGTCACTCAGAGCTGAAAAGACACACATCCACACAACTGAGACGAATCCGTGATGTGGACGCCTTCACGGGAGGTTCTGATTAGTCTCCAAGTCTCAGTGTTCAGAAGAGGTCCCTACCCAATATTCGGGGAATTCTTTTTTCCTGTTCTGATGTTAATGACAATGATTATAATTTGCAGTTAGGTGTTGCTTATGCCCCAGGTTTGTTCTAAGTGCTGTATAGTCAACGGTAGAGATGGGATTAAAATTCAGGTACTGGGTCCTGAGAAGACAAAGTGAACATGAGGCTACCTACCTCTGATGGTGCACACTTCCTAACTCAAAAATCGCCCACACTGGAAACGTGCTCTTACACAGCAGGAACTTAGACACACTCAACCAAAGAAGGTGTTTTCAACAGAAGGTTCCAGGGACACAGTTAGTGGAAGTGAAATGACCTGCCATCCTCTGAGTGCTGAGCCCTGAGCACCCTTCTCTGGGCAGCTGGGAGGGAATTAGTTGAGACCTGGGACCCTCGACCTCCTGCAGCTTCTGGGGAACTGTGCCTTGTCTCCAGGCCTAGAGACAGTCGCAGTGGCTCGGTGAGCTCTGGCCCTGGCAGACAGAGATTTCCAGGAGATCATACAGAACGAGGGTCGGCAGAGAACCCGAACCTGGGCGAGAACAGAGCACTGCCCGGACTAAGGCTCTACCGACGCCTGAAACGGGCTTGGTCCGCTTCACTTGGGCTACTTGTCATCATGCAGACTGCCCTGGGTGTGACCTTGGAATTGACATTTTTAATGAACTCTCCTGGTGAACCTGATATACACGACTCGCAAAGCTGCACACTTTGTAAAGCAATGCTAGAAGGTGTGCTCACTAATCCTCATGCGCCTGAGAATCATCCAGGGGGCTTTTCCTGGCGCCGTCCACTGGGCTCCACCCCCAGGTTGACCAGTTGGTCAAGTTGGGGCCATGCATCCTTTTCCAAAATTCCCCAAGTGTTTCTTAAGTGGGACCAAAGTTTGAGAACAGACATCGTAAAGAGATAAATGGGTAGTTAACATGTGAAATGAACTACCTCATATTAGAAACTATTAGAAAGAAAGAAACAGGCAATTAGAGAGAGGAGGTGAGTTTCTGACGACAGTGGGGCAGCTCCTATATTTAAAGTGTCGCTGTGGACCAGACAACGAGGCAAAGGTGAGGGCTGGGGACAGACCCTCCCTGACGCCTGGGAAATGGGTGTGGGCCCCTGATCGGTCATGAACTGTGGCAACAGCGGAGGCCACGGAAGTGTGTGAGGACAGGAGTGGTTTCCTAAGAAGAAGCCTGGACACCCATGGGGCTTCTCCTCTGTCAGCTGTTTTTGCATCACCGGAGGTTTCTGTGTTTACTTCCCTTCCACGGCGGGACAGAAGACACAGCAGGAGACAGGCACGCTGCACATTCTCAGTTACATCCTCTCCACGGTTATGTCCCTGTACATGGTCATGGAGGTGAAGACGTTGGTGGCCTTTATAAAGAACCACTCTCTACAGATAGGCAGGTATTTTCACGGAGAACTACACCAAAAGGGAAGGAGGTGGGCCCTGGCCCCAGGGGTCCAGAGCTGCCCTGAGAGGGCAGGTGAACTGGCCGCTCAGGTGGGTGTGCCCTGCATGGAGGTCCAGCCCACACCTGAAAGACTAAAGAGAAACTGGACATCACATCTCCTCACATTTTCCTACTGACTCTGTCAGCGTGATGGTTTGGGAAGGAAGTGACAGAATCAGAAACCCTTTCAAATCTCAACTGCGGGTGAGACTTGAAGTTGTTGTTTTATTTTTGTTTTGAATGGTTGCCTGTTTCTTTTTAGTATTTGGTACTGCTTAGTGTAATGGTGCCTTTGAGCCATTCAGACAGTCATTTGTGTGTAGATGTGAGGGAACACGGCATTATCGTTTTACAGATGAGAAATCTACGACAGAAAAAAATGCAATTTGCCTAAGGTCACAAACCAACACAGAGCTGCCGTCAAGGAGCTCATACACGTAGCAGAGAATCCTCGTCCTTGTGTGGAGAATGGAAGCACGTGCATTCGAGCTCCTTGGATTGGTTCCAGAATGTACTCACATCGGGACGCGTCGTCGGATCTGTATCTTGGGGAAACGAGCGGGGGATCTGCAGGATCCTGTGCCGTGAAAGTAGTGAGTTTGAATATCATTTTCTCCCTGGTATTATTCTTCCCCATGTCAAGTTGCTTTACCCATTTTTGTGCTAATCATCTCAAAACGTTCTTCATTTAGGAAAGAATTTAAACTTTTGATGAGAAAAAACAAAGATCACAGTGTCTAATGCTTTAGAAATGTCCGGCTTCCCTTCAAAACATAGCGAAACTCTGCAGTGTTGATAGTTTGGAAATAGAGGGCAGGTTGAAACTCTGCGTTCAAGTCAATCAGTGTCTAGTTATCAGCGTTAAATGGAGAGAATATTAGCGTTGGCACATCGAAACGAATGCATACTCGAAACTCAAGTGTCTCAGCTTCCAGCCCTTCAAGTTCACCCCACCCGGCACCCTCACACCCACATGAACAACAAGGGTCCATCAGTGCCAGTCCCACGGGTGCCATGTGCCAACCTCAGCCTCCAGTTTCTATTCTGCCTCGGACCTGGACTCCAGCAGAGAGTGGAATGCGCGATGTAGGAGGATGCTCAGCAGGAGAAAGGCGGAAGTGACCTGACACTACAATCGGAGTTTACTGTATGCGTTTGGGGGACGTTCCAAGCTCCAGAACCCACTTATATGTGGAGGACAACATCAAAACTTGTTCCCCCATACACTTGGGGAAGAATAAGATCAAAATCATTTCTAAACAACTTCAATAGAATAAAAAATGTGTACCGTTTCCTTATATTTTCTAACTATGATCCAAAGCTGATAAAATGGACAAAAGTAACCTACTTCCCTGGAGTGTTTAGGAACATTCATTTGTGTGTCTAGCATCATTGGAAATTACACTCTAAAATTTATAGATTAAATTATCTTCATAAGGCTTTCTTTGAGATCTGAATAAAAACCACCTAAGATGTAACTAAGGGTTTAAGAAATAATCATATCAGAAAATGCTATGTTGAACTATTTGAAAGACAACCCAGATCACTTAAATCTTTCAGTCCTGCCTGCTAGCACTTTATGCAGAGTTGGAAGTTTTCTGTGATTGTACTCTCTTACCTTTTTATTAGGAGTTCAAATTTTATTTGTTCTGTCCCATAAACCAAATTGAGTAGGAATAAATGTTATCAGGAGAACTGCAGTGATGCTTTTTCAGAATTAAATACAGATTTTCAGTGGTGATGGGAAAATCACCAAGCTGGAAGCCAAGTCAGGTACAGATGTTTGCAGATTAAACAAAATCAGCTACAAATCTGAATCGATTGAAAGCGTGTGTGTGAGGCTCTCCGAAATGGCCCGGCTTGATGTCGGTGGTAACTTCACTGCAAGTTACAGGAGGACTAAACACACGTGCCCAGTAAACATGTCAATTTCCTCTGGCAAGCAGTTTCTCAGTGAGTGTTACATTGGTGCCTAACGGGGCCTCCCGTGGCTAGTTTGTTTTCATTATTATTTCCAGTAAATCCGCTCCACGGAAAGCTCTGATTAATCATCTCTTTCCTTCTAAACAGCCCTAGAGCAGATGCGAATCCTTCTCTTCTTTTCTCTTCATTTACTTTCTAAATGACACTGAGCCCACTGCTCTTGCAGACATGTCACTAAGCAAAGACTAAATTAATGTAATTTGATGTGGGGTAAAAGTCTTAACGTCTCTCACACGCTGACGGCAGGTGCAGAACCTTGCCGGCAAATGCACCACAAAATTTTTTAAAAAAAGGTTAACACAGTAAGTGTCTAAAGCATATTATAGAAATCCAGGGTAATATAGGGGTATTCATGTCAATTACTAAATATTTTTAAATGCCTGTCTGTGCCGATGACAATGTTCTGTTGTGGACGGAATATTTGAAGTTACAGAAAAGTCCTTTTTATGAATAATATTTTTGATAATAAAGTAAGTATATGCTTATTTCAGAGAACTTAGAAAATTTGGAAAGACATAAAGAAGAAAAATACATGGCCAGAAATTTCACTCCCAGTTAGTAACCATTATTAACATTTTCATTTCTTCCAATCCTTTTTTTTCTGTGCAAATATGTACATATCTTAATGATATTGTGATTCTGAGATAAAAGAGTAAATTAATTGTATGTTTTTATTTAACAAATCATGAATATTTTGTATTGTTACTAGAAAGCTTTTTTTTTTTTTTTGCGGTCCGCGGGCCTCTCACTGTTGTGACCTCTCCCGTTGCGGAGCACAGGCTCCGGACGTGCAGGCTCAGCGGCCATGGCTCACGGGCCCAGCCGCTCCGCGGCATGTGCATCAGCAGGCGGACTCTCAACCACTGCGCCACCAGGGAAGCCCCAGCGATGCTTTTTAATCTCCTTCATCTAGATACAAGTTTTTGGAGAACAAATACCAAAAACCTTGCTATTTCTGTTTTGCAACCTGCTTCATATTTACCTGCGGCAAGGAGCCCAGAGCCTACCTAGATGGAGGTGGGGAGAAAAGCTAAACATAATTGGAGAAATACATCTTCAAATAAGACCTTGTCCAGCTGCCCTGGGGGGCTTGCCAAATGTCATTTCAAATGAGAAGCTCCAGTGATATTGGCCCACAGAGGTCACACAGGAACTTGTGCTGTTTTCATTGATGCTGAGGCTTTGGGTACACTCCATGCTGGCTGTTTAGGGAGAAGGAACCAGTGTAACTGTATGTGTTATGAGGATGCAAGTGAACATCATTACCGTTCCCAAGGTAACGCCATAGAGCATCTTATTGAAACTCCCAACCATCTTTTAAGAAAGAGTATGAGATAGTTTTTCTCATTGTAAAGATGATGACAATTACATTTAATGATTTACCTTGTAAGTTTGTGTGAGAGAAGGCATAGAACAATAATAGAAAATAAAATAGATAAATCTTCTGATATTTGGCTTTTATTTTTCCATTATAACTGTTCACCTGCCAAAAATGTATTGTCCTATAATATTCAGAGAGTAAATAATTGTCTTTTCTATGGAAAATGAGATAACAATGACTAGATGTGGCTTTTTTTTTTTTTTTTTTTTTTTGCGGTACGCGGGCCTCTCTCACTGTTGTGGCCTCTCCCATTGCGGAGCACAGGCTCCGGACGCGCAGGCTCAGCGGCCATGGCTCACGGGCCCAGCCGCTCCGCGGCACATGGGATCTTCCCGGACCGGGGCACGAACCCGAGTCCCCTGCATCGGCAGACGGACTCTCAACCACTGCGCCACCAGGGAAGTCCTGGCATTTTTGAATGGAAAAGAAATAGAGTTTTTTGGAATAAAGATAAAGATAGATATAAGAAAAATAACTAATTAAATATAACTACTCAAGTTTATCCCGTGAGTGCAGGAATTTTCTCTTTTTTCAGTGCAACATGGCCAGTGTGTATCACAGCTTATTATGAGGTATGTAAGTGCATATATACCTATATATAGTGAATTGTGACAGAAATCAGAAAGTCTGAGAATAATTTATTATAACTACATATTAAAGATCTAATTAAAGTACCAGGTGAGCGCATAGAATTCTCTCAGTAAGATCCATGAATGTCTGGCAACAGTACGTTCTACCACTCTCAAGCAGAATTTTATTCTGTTCTTTTTTAAATTAAAATAAATAAGTTCCAATACAGAAAGTGCATTAAAAATCTTGTCATCTGCAAAGGTAATATATTCAGGGAAGAGCTTATTCTTTTACAGTTTTTGTCGATCCATGGGACACAAAGTCCAGTAAATATTTAATCATTAATCGGTTTAAAATTCCGTCCTCCGGTTTGGATTACGTCTCCCTCTGAAAACTTATCGAGTGATGGTCTCACCCGTCTGGTCGTGTCAGGCTGCCTCACAGAAGATATTGATCACCATTGACACAGCCAATGCAGAGAGCCACTCTCACGGGCCGTTCACTGGGGACTTATAGAAATGACCTTCAAATAAACTTGGGAGATCGGCAGTTTACTTACAATTGCTATTCCTCCAGAAGAATTCAAGAATGCACCTCTGTCAGTTCCCATGGAAACAGCCACGAGATTTTCTTTCTCAGAACGTTCTCCTGTCCACTCCTTTTGCTATCACACATGACCGGTAACATCTCAAGAAGACTCATTGTTTTCATGGCTCTGCAACATGTTCCTTTTTCAGAAGACAGGAAGCCTTTCCCAGTGAAGTTCGGGAAAACTTAGCTGTCTCCCCTCTGATCTAAATAGTTTTGCTAATGCTTAGGTACCTTCCCATGCAGGGCACATGGTGTATTTCAGAGAGGTAGAAGGTGGAGAAAATACTGCCACCAATACAATTAAAACACAAACGACTTGGGACTGATTTTCTTCTCAAGAATTCTGTCAATGACAGAAAGAATCTCCTTTCATCACTGGCTACAAGCTACTAATCTATTTTGAACGGTTACTACTCTGGCCCGTACAAAATAAACACAGAGTAAGTAAGCATATTGCCTACTTATTCATGGTATTGAATTGATATAATATTTCTCAGCCCAATTATAATATATTCCTGGAAATATCTGAACTTTCCCAAAGAAAGCAATCCCCCTGGCTGACAAGGCTGAGCGATTATTCATTTACATATCATGTATTTATTAATTGGTGTTAGGTGTATAATACACGGCAAAGCGCTGAGACAAGCTTTAAACCGGAGAGGTACTTCCCTGTGGAGACCTCGGGAACCATTTGGGGGAACGAAGAATGACAATAAACAAACGAACAGTAAATAGCAACACAAGTTGATACGTGAGCACCAGAGCTTCAGATATTGTTAGATGCTATGAAGAAGGTGAACAGGGTGATGGGTCAGTGGTGGGTGGGTTATTTTACATTGTGCGGTCAGTGCCCTCCCCCTGAGAGGAAAAGATGGCACAAAACCATTGATGTTGAGGCAGGAAGGAGGCAAAGGGCCCTCTCAGAGCCCTGGGCAGGGGAGACAAGCGTCCACTGGGACCTGGCAAGAGCTCGGGTGTGTTTGGGAAAACGGGAGCCGGAGCGGAGCGGCTGAGTCAGTGAGGAAGCGGGTGGGTGGTCCACGATGACGTCAGCGCATCTCGGGGACCTCAAGCTTTGGAGTTGTTTGGAGTTTGTTCTAAAAGTGGTGGGAAGTGCTTGGGTCTCCGGGAATGTCCAAGTGCACAAATGAAGGGTTTTGCTGTAAAAGGGACCTCGTCGCTGAGCGGAGACGTGATTGCCCGGGTCACGGCTGCAGGCAGAGCTCAGCATGGTTTGGACCCGTGGACACGGGGAATTGAACTCGGGGGAAGGAGGAGGCGATGTAGTCACCTCAATGGCTGGCACATATTTGGGGGACCAGGTTGTTAGAAATTATTGGTGGATTAAATAGAGTTGGGGGTGAGGCAAAGGGAAGAACAAGAACCCCTGATCCCTCCATGAAGTGTGGGGACGTGGAAGCAGCATTGCCGAGATCTAGATAACTTCCATTTAGGGCCGTGTACCCTGTCCAACCACCATGCCCTGGACCCTCATCTCCATCCAGGAGGGGAAATACAACGGACAAGGGATGCTCCTGTGACCGATTCCTCTTCAAACCTCACCCCTATACTTCCAGCCAGTACATGAGTACCAGACCTGCAGTGTTAGATGGTGTTTGTTGGAACAGAGCAAATTCTCTCCAGCCTCCTTTAAAGGGATTAAACACACCTGAATAAACTAAGATAAATACACATTAAGCCACAGTAAAAGCCTCTCAACTTTGTTAGAGAAAATCATTGAAAACCAATAGCCCTTGTGGAGCAGAACACACCCATGAAGAAGGCTACACTAGATGGTTTTGGAGAGAAAGTCAATGGAAACATTGTTTTATATGTGTGAGTTTCCAAGACCACTTGGAAGGCACTTGAAAGTCTGACCACGGTCATTTCTCCAATGACAGACGCAGAGCATGTTATTAATCAGGGCAATCTCTCTGCTTTTTTTCTATTCATATCCTTCAGGAATATACTTCAGGATTTTAGGGAGTTGAGCATCAATAATTTTCACAAATTAAATTGTATTCCACAACTAGAATAAGAACTGTTTCAGGTGAACTACTCATAGCAATTCTAGTGCTACCATGTCAGAGCATCTGCTTCTGCCCCCTCTCAGGAGGCTGGACCTGCGTCCATGAACTGCACAGCATCCTGCGAGGTGGGCACTGTTTCCCCATTCACACAGCTCATGTGGCTGCGAAATCTTTGTGATTCCCTCAGCTCAGTTGTCTTAAAACAAATCTCATCTCTCCCTCTCTCTCTCTCTCAATCTCTCTCTCTCTCCCTCTCTCCCTCTCTCCCTCTCTCCCTCTCTCCCTCTCTCTCTCTCTCAATCTCTCTCTCTCTCTCTCTCTCTCTCTCTCTCTCTCTCACTCTCTCTCTCTGTCTTTTTGGGGGCATCATTTCTAATTCCTCAGTGGAAGGGAGGAACATTTTAAGTGCAAAAATGATGACCAAGGAGGGTTTAAGGCACAGAGGTTAAAACCATCGGCTAACCATTCTCCCAAGAAGCTACAACATCTCCCCAGAGCCATTTTCCTTTTTGTTTTCATGAGGTGTTGGGAGCATAGGAAAATTCCTCTAGGTCCAGGGATGGGCAGTGCCTTAAAAATGTAGGGAAACAGGAACTGTTGGAAACAACTTTCTGCCCCAGAGGAAGGGACCTGTGACAACCCTCCTTCCCGAGTGAGCACAGAGCAATCTCCCTGAAAATAGCGGGCCTTGTGGGCAAAGAAAATCAGGGCAGAGCGCGCAAAGCCTGAGGGGCTTTGTGACCCGATGGCCACACGTCACATGGCAGGGGCATCCCATCCCGGCCTGGCAGCTGCTGCAGACCCACACCTGAGCGCCCCCCTCCTTCCCCTCTCACTGCCCGGCGGCATCCGCTTCCAACGGACACCGTGGTCCTCACAACCGAACTTCTGACCCGGGTCGGGCTTTCTTCACTGATGGTTGCCTTAACCCACAGAGAACGTCTTTGCTTTCCACTAAGAAAACCGGTAATACATTTACAGAAAAATGCAAGTACCTGCACTAGAAACAGTCAAAAGACAAATGACAGATGTGCAATTACATTCAGTATATAGCACAGACAAAGGCTATTGGTAACAAAGAAATACATATTTATCATATTTATGTACTATATACTTGTAGAATATTTTATATTTCTATTTTATTTATATTAATTATTACAGAGATATAGAAGATACATTTATATTATATATAACGGATGCACATGACTGATGGTCAGTAAGGAGAGATGAACTGTCCAACAGGAAAATCAATCAGGCCCAGGTGGGATGAAGCACACGTGGACAGACTCACCTGAGAGCCCTGGCATCTGCGGCTGAGCTGCAGGACCCGCAGGGCCCGAGCGGGGGAGCCGGACAGCACGGGTCTGGCTGGCTTCTCTCCTGCCCCTTGGTTCTCCACCTGGCAAAGCTGCCACTGGCCACGGCCACTTCCTCGGGGTCCTCAGCAGGGTCCTATGGAACAGAGATGCCTGCCCTGTGTTCTCAGCTTCTCCTGACCACCCAGAAGATTGTTCAAAGTCCCTCCACTTCTGTGCAAAGGGCTGCGTTCCTGGTCCATGAAACCAGCGCAGCATCTGCAAGGGCCTGTCCTCGGAGGGGGGACAGCAGAGTCAGTGTCAGGGACCTCCGTCTCCAGCCCACCAGCGTCCCAGGCAGCCTCTGCCCTGGAACATGCAAACAGGTAACTCACAGAAGAATGGCTAATGGCCGGTAAACACGGGGAACGATGCTTGAAATAAGCCCTCACTAGGCCCACGGTAAGCCTCAGCGAGGTCCCTGGTTTTACAAGGATGGCACGTTTTTGAAGTTTAATAATATGCAGCCTTGGCAACAGCGTAAGGCAATTGTTCACTTCACTTCCTTTGGGCAGGATGTGTGCCTAATGATGAACGATCCGGAGAACAATTAGAACTGTATGTGTATCAGTCAGGATGGGCTCTGTGATGTAAAAATAGTTTCCTAGTTCTCAGTGGCTAAGCCTAACACAGCTCGATTTCCAGTTCGTACCCATCAACGGAGTTGGTGGAAAGGGGAGAATGAGGGCCCTTTCTCCTCCACCCAGCCGCTCCAGGCTCCTTTCCCTAATGACCCACTCCCACTGGGTCACCCCAAGTCCTCCCCTGTATCCTTTGCATCCAGCAGGTCAGGAAAGAGAGGCTGCAGGGGATGTGATGAGAGGGTGCAGCAGCCTCGGGGCCAGACTGAAAGGGCACGTTCCCTTGTCCAGAACGGAGTTACGTGGTCCTGTCCGCCAGCCCAGGGGCCCTGGCGAGGGTCCAGCTCTGTGACCAAGAGGAAGGAGGTTTAGTGAAGACGTAGCATTTTCGGCCACACCCATGAACACATGCGTGTCACTCGTTACCGTGTTCACCCCCTCCACTGCAATAATGTAATGTCTGTCACGGTCCAGGCACTGTGCCAGCAGGTAGATGAACGGCAGATGTGAGGAAATGAGCGCCCCAGGTGAAATGCAAGAGGGGCCACGTCATACAGTTCCATTTAAGTGCATCTGTTAATTACGAGCACACGTAGAAAACTACAGAAGGATTAATCTACAAATTGTTCAGTGCCTCCGCCCGATGAGTGCCATTCTGCCTCCTTGTGTGCTTTCGTTTCTTTATTGTTGGATTTTTTTTTAACAGAACAAGCATTTATTCCATTTGTGATAAATTCATGATGAAAGAAGGCTGAGCGTAAGGGAGGGGAGATGGGGAAGAAGAGGATATGAAGACGCTGAAGGACCTCTGGGGCCGGGCAGGCCCGTGCTGAGCAGGGCCCCTGGGGCCGGACCGGGTTGGAGGCCAGGATACTGACTCCCCGTGATGCTGGGGACTTCCTTCAAAGACCCCTCCCGGGAGGCTGCAAAATTAATGACCAGACTCTGCCCGCCTCCTCAGCAGCCATGAATCATGAATCAACTGGAGAATGTAAACGCAGGGATTTGGCCTCTTGTACGCAATTTCTGTCGTTTCTAAAAACCTTCTGTGTGTTTTCATGGATGAATTCCCTTCTGCTATGGTGACCACTACAGAGGGAATGAGGCCACTTAGAGGGTGACTTTCCTGGTTTTTTGATGTTCCTCACGTGGTGGTCTGCCTGGGTCCATTCCCAGCATCTCCCGAGAACTTCAGACTAGGGACACTGCCCTTTCGTGTATATATTTGTATACTTTTGCCGCTGGTCTATGCACTTATTTCTGTATTTTCTGCATGTCCTTTGCAAATCAGCCCATGAACGCTGATCATTTGGTCCAGTCGTTTCTTAAGGTGAGCACTTCTTTTCCCCAAGCTGGGTTAGGTTTCAAGCTACTCTCTGGACAGTGGAAACCGTCATCACCACCTGCCCGGGTGCTGGCCTGTGACACTCACTGATGGATGTGTTTCCTCGCTGACGTTCCTCAAAAGAGAATTTCTGCAATTTTAGCGACTTTCTCTTCCTCTTCAAAGTGTTGCAGCTGAGACTATCTAGACATTGGAAATACAGTCCAGAAACCACAAAAGATTCACTGAAGCACCTGCTAGGTGCCAGACACCGTGTCAGGTGCAGGAGAGGCAAACCAGATAAAACAGCGCCTTGCCCTGAGCTCAAAGTCTAGAAAACAAAGAAGACGGTAGGTCAGTGGTGATGGAGCCGCGTCTACTTCACCCACACAGGTGACCCTGAGGCCCGCTCCTTACGCTTTCCTCCCTTTCGTTCTTCTGAGCCCTTGCTGGTTGTGCATCCACACCGAGGCTTGGGTCCTACACAGATGCAGAAATCCTGCCCTCACAAACCGCGTCTCTGCTCTAGGGCGTCACCCACTGCCCCGACTTAACGCTATGAGGTCTTGGGAACACTTTGATGACGTCCGACTAACTGCACACCTGCAGGTTCATTTTATTCCCTAAGCTCGGCACAGACACAGACAGACGAGGCCTCTTAGGTTTCTCCAGTAACTTAACCACCTTTTTCTCATATGAAACATCAGTTATTCTCTCCTTGGTTTCTTGATTCTTTCTGAATACTAACTGGCTCTGTCTTCTTACTCAGGCTGGCTAGACTTTGGGGTTTTTTTCTTCCCATTTCTACTGCCACATACTTTATCATGATGGAGAGGTTACCAATGCATGACCTTATATTCTGGATCTGAAATCCACACTCTCTTGGGGATTATCTGTTTTCCCGATCTCGTCACTAAGCCCAAAATGATCTGATACTCCACTCTCCAAATTGGTCTTCCTTTTGTATCACTGTCTACGCTCAGTGAGATGTATTGGAGCCTGGAGATGACTCTTCTAGGCCTTTCCCAGAGTGAGCGATCTCCTGGCCCTCAGCAATGCTGGTCCAGCCTCTACCAAGCTCCGTATCGACGGCCCTCAGATGCCAAGGGCTGGGGCCTTGGCAAGAATTCCAGTCATGATGGCTCCTTCAGTTAATGCCTTTTTTCACTTATTAAGACAAATGCCTACTTATGGCCGTTTCCCTTCAGGGATTAGACCGCCCCCGGTTCTGGGTGTTCCCCATCAACTGCTCCATCGTGATTAACTGGCCTACAGTGCCTCCCTTCTGAGAAGGATCCCGACTGGACGAGGGGGGAACTACAGTCAGATCCCAGCGCCCATAAGCCTTCCAGAGATGCTGCAAAGTTACAACCACTTCATCAAACAGATAATCGCTGAGAACTTTGTGAGACCACCCACATGCCCTCCATCTGCAGCAGGTTCGCATTGATGCCCCAAATCCTAATTAACCCAGCTTAATAAAACGCTCTGATTTTTAACTACAAATAAAAATTTACAATGTTTATCATCTTTTATGAATTTTTTGAAGTTCCATGAGCAAAACATAAATTGCGTTTGGGTATATCTCAGGCAGGAAAGAATTGCTTCTAACTAGACAGATCTAAGAAAAGGTAGACTTTAGTGAGATCTCATAAAGTCAAATAAATGATGCCTTCAAAGTAATCTGAAGGTCCAGCAAAACTGGATCCAAAGCCAGTCATGCAATTTCTTTCCCTGAAAGTGGCTCCTAATCGCCCCAAACATAAAAAACATAAAAAACATAAGAAGGAAATTTCTATGTTTGCCCGAGGACTTGGCAATATCCAGAAGATAACTCCATGCTGTGACTGAGCAAAATAACCATCTTTATCAACGAAAGCGCCCCTGCTGTCTTTGTCACGCGTCCTGTACAGTCAGCTCCGCCTGTGCATTTACCACTGTGACGTGTGCGCGTCAGCGTTCCTTCGTTGCAAATTCTTATTCAGCTTCCCATTTAGAAGAAAAGGAGTTTCCACTTCATTCTGAAAGGCAGAGGCGAGGTTGTCCTTTGGGCTTGATTCATAGAGTTGAGAGAAATACCCCAAGTGATCATTTCTTCACTTTCTGGCATTCGAACGAGTTCCAGCCTGATCCCAGCTGCCAGAGAAGTACTAGGTCCTTGGGGCCGATGACTATTTCTCATTTTTCATTATAGGTCCCTCAGCACCAAACATGTCAACTCACATAGAGAATATCCATTAAAAAGTGCTTAGTGAATGCGTTAATCACCACATCTTAATCGCTGGCTATGGAAAAGCATCTGAGAACGAGATCACAGTTACTCTCCCATAACAGAAATAGTTCCTCACAGGAAAGCAGAGGAACTTTGTTGCCAACTGCGGAAGAAACACAAACATCCCAGACCCGAGTGGGTCTCACTGGGCTGAGGTGAACCCGGTAACATTTCCCAGAAGGCTCAGAGCATCCTTTTAGGTCAGTGGTGCTCCTTCCTCCCCTTCCACAGACAGCAAACTGAAGTTCAGAACATGCAACTCGCCCAGGGGAGGCCCAGGGTCCGAGTCAGGGCATCTCAGTCAAAGGAACCAGGACAAAAAGATAAGGAAAAGGTTGTAAAACGTGCTTAATTGCAGAGGGTAGAAGGCTGCATACTCATTATTTACAGTATATAAAACTAGAATTCTTTTTTTGATAATCAGAAAATTTTAAATTCAAAACATTTCCACCCAGTTAGGCTTCTGCGTGGCACGCCTCACAGTCCTCCTTTGTCTTCTTCGTTCCCGTGCTCACGCATATTAATTGAACTCCCGCCACACACACACACCAGGCAGTGTCGGATTATTTCTCTGGGGGAGCCAAAGGGCAGGTGCAGCCCCGAGAGTGAGATAGCCTGGACCCCAGACCAGGAGGTGACAAGATGTAAATGTCAGCACCACACTCTTCCCAGGCCAAGAACCAGCCCGAAGATTCCAGGTCTGTGAAACCGACATCTCTAAGAAAGCTTTCTGTTACTCAATGAACACCACATGAGATGAAAATATTTAGTGTGTAGGAACCTTTTTTTTTTTAACGTTTTTTATTGTGGTAAAAGTCACGTAATATAAAGCAAACTATTTTAACCATATTTAACTGTACAGCTCAGTGGCACTAAGTACATTCACATTGTTGTGAAACCCTCACCACCCTCCATCTCCTGAACTTTTCACTTTCCTAAACTGAAACTCTGTCCACATTAAACATGAACTCCCCATTCCCTCCATCCCTCCACCCCCCAGCCCCGCGCCAGCCCCTGGCATCTACCAACGTCCTATCCGACTCTGCAAATTTGACCATTCTAGGTACCTCATATAAGTGGAATCAAACAGTATTTGTCTGCACCCAATGTATATTGGAATGCTTTTTTTTTTTTTTTTTTTTTTTTTCGGTGTGCGGGCCTCTCACTGCTGTGGCCTTTCCGGACACGCAGGCTCAGCGGCCACGGCTCACGGGCCCAGCCGCTCGCAGCATGTGGGATCCTCCCGGACCGGGGCACGAACCCGTGTCCCCTGCATCGGCAGGCGGTCTCTCAACCACTGCGCCACCAGGGAAGCCCTGGAATGCATTTTTAAGGTTAACTTAATATATGTCCTGCAAACTGTTTGTAACTTCTTGTTTTTTCCCCTCCTGTGCTCTATGTATTTTCTCACAGGGAGATCTAAAAACCTGCTCTTAGGCATCTTCCTTAACCTTCGTGAGACTTGCTTCTTGCTTCTGTGTTAGACGCCTCCACGTGTCTGTCTTCCAGTTGGCAAGGCTCCCAGCCCAGGGCCTTCCCAGAGCTGACCCTCAGTAGAGATCGGCTCTCCCCTTCAACATCATCCTTTTAAAAATGTAATCCTTTCCATGGTCTCCGTGAGTCTGGAGTCTCCCTGACTCTTCAGGGCCACGTTACGCCACCCTTCCCCTCCGTCACTGCACTCTAGCCACCTGGCCGTCCTGTTACCCATGGAGCCTTCCACACTCGGTCCTGTCTCGGGAGCTGCCTTGGAGCACTTTCCCTCCATCTTCTCTTAGCTGCCTGTATCATATCATTCAGGACGCGGCTCAGATATCTGCGCACAGAACCAATTTCCCTAATCACTCAGCCTAAAGTAACCCTCTACCCTTACGGCTGTGTTATAGCACCTCACTAGCCGAATCTTTTAATTGATCATTTAAATACATTAAAATGTAAGCTCTTTAGAAATTTTCTTGTCGTTCATCACTGTGTCCCTAACAACTGGGACTCCCCGGCATTCTGTAAGGTGCGCTGTTTATAGGACATAAAAAAATTCCTCCAAATAACCCATCTTATCCAACAAGCTTTCTTGATACACACAGTTCTCTTCCTTCACATTTATTCCATGTTAGCAAATTACATAATTTCTCACTTTAACCATTCATTCAGTTGACCAATCTCAGTTCTGCTCTTTTTTGTTCATTGTAATGCAAATTACATGGGCAAAAGCAGAGAACACTTTTTAATTAATAATGTATTGAGAAAATATCATGATATTTGAGATTAACTTTGTGGTAGTTGACACAGTAAATGGGGCGCTATTACATAGAATAAGCCCTTAAAAGTTAAAGAATTTTGTAGGCTAATCTATGCTTTTACACTAAATTGTCTTTAAAAATAAGAATATTAGTATGCATTTACTTAATCTCGCTAGTTACTGATAAACGAAACCCTTCAGATAACGTATAAAAAACACCTAAGAAAATAAAAATATTTACAAGGTGTTATATGCATGTTCCGTGTCTCTTCTCTTAAAGATGAGCTAATCTATGTGGTTGTAAATGTCATTTAAGTCACTTCTAGTGCCACTGATCAGAGGAGATTATTTATAACGCAGCTATTTAAGGGTGGTAATTGAAAAGCAGATTGGATTGATCACTTTGTCCTCCAGGTAATAGCACTGTCTTAGAGTTTAGGGAATGCTGAAATAGAGTTTCTCTTTCTTTTCTTCTTTGGGTTTTAATGGAGTCTTGACTATCTGTTCAAGTGTTTCTTCTGATACTTTTTATGGATGGGGAGTACAGACAAGGAGATAAAGTTTAAAGAATGTGTCCTTGAATGCCCAATTATTGCGTCTGATGAAATAGATTAATAATCTTGGGGCACGTTATTCTTACTTAAACAAGAGGCCATTACAGTTTTCTTTAGAACACGATACTGTGTGGTTATATTCATTTGTCATGAAAACACCCAGATAAACATGAATGGAGATGACTTTTCATTTGCTTTCAGAAGAAATGTGCTAAGCCCTTTCCTCCACTATTTATTTAATACACATGCTACACTCTTTGTCTCTAAAAAATTCATTTACTTAATCTTTAAGGATGGCTGTCGTGATGTATGTGTGAGACAACTTTGATTTCCAGCCTTTCAGCACCAGTGAGATGTTTTCTCTGGGTGTGAGATTTTTGATTGCTCCAATCTTTATGCCACATTTGAAGTAGCTTTTGTCTATTATCTGGTATTTAGGAGTAATTTGGGGGTAAAATGCTCATTGCCTATTAGGAGCCAGCTACCTCCAGGCACCTCCGACCTCCAGTCGGGCTACCTACTTTGAGTTTTAAAAGATGTCAAACACTAGGGGCTTCCCTGGTGGCGCAGTAGTTAAGAATCCACCTGCCAATGTAGGGTTCACGGGTTCAAGCCCCAGCCTGGAAGATCCCACATGCCGCAGAGCAACTAAGCCCGTGTGCCACAACTACTGAGCCTGTGCACTAGAGCCCGTGAGCCACAACTACTGAGCCCACGTGCCTAGAGCCCGTGCTCCGCAACAAGAGAAGTCCACGCACCACAACCAAGAGTAGCCCCCCGCTCACCACAACTAGAGAAAGCCCGCAAGCAGCAACAAAGACCCAGCACAGCCATAAATAAATAAATTTATTTTTAAAAAAAAGATGTCAAACATTGAGTTACTATGATTGCCATTTTACAAGTGAAGAAAACTAGGATTAGAGACAAAGGGATTTGGTCTGTGTCATTCAGCCAGTAAACTGTGTCTGTGTCTTTCAGGGGCAGCCCCATGGCCAAGTCCAGAGCCAGCACAAAGTCTGCTCCTTGGTCCCCGACAAAGAGAAAAGATGAGGGGACACACGCCCAGATCTCTTAGGAGCAAGACAAGATTGCCCACAGCACTGCTCGGACCCCAGCGAGAGTCACTTAGTCACACGGCCACTCAAGGCAGCAAGGTTGCCGGAAAGATCATTGCAGCTGGGGTGGATGTCTGCTAGCTAAATACTAAGGAGGCACAGGCATAAAAGTGTGTCAGCGTCTGCAATGCACATAGGTCATCAGTAAAGCTGAGACTCGTCCTAGAAGCCGTACGACTATGTTTATGGCTCAGAAAAGTAAACATCTATCTTGTTTCAAAATATGAGGGTTTAGATGAAATAATATTGACAGAATATTGATAATGATTAAAGCTGAGTGATAGGTAGACTGGTTGTGTTATTTTCTTCTCTCTACTCTTCGTTGTTCAAACGTCACACCATAAAACTTGACTCAGCTGCCGGGTCGGTGGGTGCTGCCCCCTCCTCCATCCTCAGCAGGTCCTGACATGAAATTCCTCGTGGGAGCCAGTCCAGCAGCAATGGTCCCCACCCAGACCTCGCGCCTTCTCCCCTAAAACTGTCATTCTCTCCATGAAAGTCTGGAAACTGGCCCTTGAAAGTGTATTTGGCTGGGTAGTTGTGAAGTTAACCTGTGGCGAGACTACTTTCTGATAGATTCCTTCATGTTGTGCTAACGAGTTTTATTCACTAACAAAACTGAATTTCTACATTTAGCGAGTGAATTAGGCTTCCATACCCTTACCAGTAATACTGTCATTTGGGACCCGTCATTAAGGGTAAAGTGCTATGTTTGGGGCCCATGGACTTTTGTGCAAGTCTCAGCTTTATCACTTCCAGCTACACGGCCTGAAGCAAGGTATTTGACCTCACTCTGCTCCAGTTTCCTTATTTTCAGAACCCGGACCCTAACTTAAGCTCTGAATGAGCGGCCTTCTCTTGTTCTCACTTGGGTGGTCTTTGTTGATTTCACAAGAGGAAGCCTTGCCTCGTTTTCTTGGTTCAGATGAATGTATTCACATTGCTGCCTGCTTGCTTCTGGATTAGAACTCTTTTTTTTTTTTTTTAAGTTTTTTGCGGTACGCGTGCCTCTCACTGCTGTGGCCTCTCCCGTTGCGGAGCACAGGCTCCGGACGCGCAGGCTCAGCGGCCATGGCTCACGGGCCCAGCCGCTCCGCGGCATGTGGGATCTTCCCGGACCGGGGCACGAACCCGTGTCCCTTGCATCGGCAGGCGGACTCTCAACCACTGCGCCACCAGGGAAGCCCATGCATTATAATTCTAAAATAGTTTGCTCTATGATGGATGGATGATTCGTTAGATAAATTGACAGATAGATTGCCACACCTATCAGTCTCCCTATAGGTACAACACTAACCTTGCTGAAACTTTATAGCATGGGCTGAATAAGCTTGTCTCAGGATCTCTCACTCCAGCTAGTGTTGACTTCCGCCTTCTTGAATCTCCCCCAGGAAGAGTTCCTCACAGAATTGTCCCTCTGTCTGGTTTCTCGAGGCTTTCACGGTGGGCTAATGTTTGATAGTGAGATCTGGGTGGGTGCGACTTGGGGTTTTCTTTTGTGAAGCGAGAGAAGAGTGATTGCAAAAGCAATGGGGACAGAGAAGGGCACGCGGAGGACACACTCAGGCAGATTGAATAGAAAGGGTAAGCTCTGTGCAAGTGGAGGCTCTTGAAGCCGATTCCCATGAAGCCACACTTCCTTGTACTTCCCACACGGCCTTCCTCTGTCCCCGTCCCTCTGAAGGAGGCAGCTGAAGGACGCCGTGGAGGCAGGGAGAAGCACTGTGGGGCTGCTCGGGAAGCGTAGGGATTTAGGGGGTGGTGCCTCGTTTGCAGTCAGGGTGATAACGATCAGCGGGAACCAGAGCATACTGTGAAGTTAGAGCTAAAAGGAACTGCCTACAGATTGGTCACGAGGCAAGATAAACAGAGAGCAAAGGTTGTTTATGGCCCAAGCAAGGGAGTGCACAGAGCTGCCACTCAACGGGACGGGAAAGGTGACACGCGGACAGTGCAGTCGGGGGACCTCAATAGTCGTGTCTTGGCAACCTTGAGAATGAGGGTTGAGTGGTGATCCTTTCTGGACATATACGTTTCAGAGTCAAGTAATGTACAAGTGATATTTAAAATCAAGTAGCTGGATGATCCCACCAAGAAGAGAGAAGGTACGAAGTGTACCTTCAAGGTACCAAGAGAAGTGTACCAAGCACTCAATCCCTTCGGCAGGTACTGATCAGAAAGAAGAAGAGACAGCAAAGACACGAGGACAGGTGACCATGGGGCAGAAGGGACCAGGTGTGGTTGCTCCCTAGGAGCTGACAGCAGGCTTACAGACGGAGTAAAGCTGATGTAAATTGAAAAGTAACTATGAGAATATCGTGCATGAGAAGCACCACGCCGTATATTCTGCTCCCACGAAGGTGAAGGACAGTGTCTAGTTTGCTCCTACCCTTCCAGGACGCGCAGCCTTGGTCAGAGATGGACGTGCATGGAATTAAGCCCCGCGTTCCCAGCTCCAGGGGAGTAGTTGGTGAGGGAAAACTCAATCCCCAGTCTCTGTGGGCAGTTAGAGCAATTTGGACATGAGGCAGTCTGGGAAAGCTCAGTGAAAAACCTTATTGGGCTGATCTTCAGAGAAGCATGTTTGCGGAGGAAGCTCATAGAAATAAGAACACAGACGTGGGAAGTGCAGCAAGGGTTGAGCAGTGATGTTGGAGGGCAGATGGCATGGACAACGGGACGAGGCTGCAGACAGAATCACAGACCTTCTTGTTTGAAGACAGAGCAGGTGGAGAGAACCGTCTCCTCCCCTGCCCTGGTGACTGGGCTTCAGAGCTGACAGCACCAGTGAAAGTCTGTGAACCTCACCAGGCATTTCCATGCACCTGTTTCTTCACTGGCCAATAGTCCGTAAGATCCGCCTTACCTTCTCTGAGTGGCGCTCGGAGACTGAATGCAGCTGGACGAAAGGCCAAGGGCGTTATCTGCGCCGCTTGTGTACTTGGATACAGTTTAAGGAGGCTTAAAGCAACTCAGCCCTATCTTTGGATACACACTTTTTCTCTAGCAGTTCATAATTTCAATGAAAAATAGGAAAAATGTAAGATATGATTATATAAGTAGATCTTAATTAAATATAGACATTACATGGTTTTAATAATTATTCGATCATTTAGACAACGCATAAAAATTTGTTTTTACTAAAAAAAAATTGGAAGAAATAAAAATAACAATTAACTAGTCTTTAAGTGCTTCAAGTTCAGTTCTGAACCGTACAGTGTTCTTAAAACAGAGATTCTTCCTGTTATCATGAAATCATGAAATTCAGATGAACCTTCTCAGGCCTCTCAGAAGGGACCAGTTCATCTGTTTTGATCCTAACAGGTGTCTCAACATTAAACCAGGAATAACTCTGGCTTGTAACTATTTCAGAGAAATATAGGGAAAGATGCAAGAGGATGAGGAAGAGAGAGGCTGATTAACTGTGCAGTGAACATCCAGTGATCCGATGGCGAGACAGGCCCCAGAGCGGGGCAGGGTCCTGCACCGGCCACCATGCTGACACCAGCTCTATCTGGAAGGACTGGCTTTCCACTCACGCTGGACAGGACGGATGTAGGTTAGTAGCTTCGGTTGGTGAGTTCGCTGGCCTAATTCTCCACGTCTCCCAGCATCCATGCTCCATGACGTGTGACTTTGCAATTCCTCCCACTGAAGAAGAGGAATGTATTTCCCCATTTCTTAACTTTGGACTTGGTCGATGATTTGCTTTGGCTAGTAGAATGTTCCTGGGAGAGACAAGACCCCAAGACTGGAGAAGCACGGGTGCCGTTGACCCTTCTCTCTGTCCTCTTTCTTCACCTGGAGGAGAGCATGCTGTACTGGCCTCTGGGGCCCAGGGGACCCTCATCTGACCCCCAGATGCTTGAGCTGGAGCGAACGTCAGAGTCCAACCCGGATCTGAGCCCCATGGGGTGATGGCTGATGAATCCACCGAGCGCCCAAGGAAGTCTGCTAACACACGTTTGCAGCAGTGGGTACTGGATACAGTGGCGAGGAATCAAAACATCCTTTTAGACGTGAAGATAAAGCCAGCCAGGAGATGTAGTCAAGAATCATGTATTGTGTATTTGTGTCAAGTTAATCATGAAGATTTTAATTCTTGTGATTTAGAATTATAAATTTGAATTTCCAAAGGCGTCAAGAGCAATGAAGTTTTGAATTGATGTGAGCTCTGTGGGAGGGTACATTTATCTTCACACTCATCCATATTTATGGATGTATAATAGGATTTACATCAACAGCACAGAAAACCTTCTTAATAAATGGCACTGACTCATAGTAAAGTATAAACGTAGGTCAGATCTCATGGGAAAAATAGCTGTGAACGTGCACTTGGGCACTTGGGATGTGTCTCACCCCGCTATCAGGGGACAATATGGCTTAACTCCATAGGACTGTCATCACGAATGCTAGGGAAATTACAAGCCCTTTCTTCCCTACTTCTAACAGGGTTCTTAACCTGAGCTACAGATTCCCAGGGCATCACGGGGCGGGCTTCAGGTGGCCTGCGGGAACATGTTTGGACTTGGTTGCATTCGTTTCTATAGAGGAGAAGTCAGGAAGCTTTTTCTGTAATGGGCCAGGCGGCAGGTATTTTTGGCTTTACAGGCATCTTAGTCTGCTCTGGCTGCCGTAGCAAAAGACCATATGCTGAGTGCCTCAAACAACAGAAAGTGAATTTCTCACAGTTCCAGAGCCTGGAAACCCAGGACCAAGGTGCCGGCAGGGTTGGTTTCTGGTGAGAGCTGTTCCCCGGGATTGTAGAAGGTGCCTCTCACCGGGTGCCCACATGGCTTCTCCTTTCCCATGTACAGGGAGAGAGAGAGAGAGAGAGAGAGAGAAAGAGAAAGAGAGAGGGAGGGAGGGAGGGAGGGAGGGAGGGAGGGAGGCAGAGAAAGGACGATCAGCTGCTGTAGGTGGATAAATCTGAATTGAAAGCTTCAGTTTATACTTAGGTTGTAGTTCATCCTGAAAGAAAAGATATATACATAGATAGATAGATAGATAGATAGATAGATAGATAGATAGATAGATGATAGATAGATAGATAGATAGATAAATAGATAGATAGATGATAGATAGATAGATAGATACACCCTACCTCTGTCCACTGAGCAAATGAGAAACTTGACCAACCTAGTTGTAATAAGTTCTTGTAGCATCCAAATTGTTGTTTGAAATATCATTTCCTATTAAAACTTGGATAATTCTCAGTTTGGGACGGGAGATGGGCAGTGTTAGCCCAGACACCTTATTCTTCCATAATTTGGGGGCATTAGGGTATTATCAATGAACCAGAATCCAGCTTGAATAGATTCCCAATGGCCTGAGATGGGACAAATGGATGTAGATCCCTACAATAGACAGAAACACACCCAAAACATCTAAATCCACAGGTTTCTAATGACACTAAAACAAACAAAACCCCTTAGTCACCTTTGGATATTGCTAGAAACCAATGCAGTTTTTGGAATCTAATAAATAAAGAAAGAGAATCGAGCATCGATTCTGCCCATACTATGAAAACTGGACCTCGATGTATCCAAGTGGTTGATTTGGCAATGTTGCTGTTTATAGGGTAACTTCAGCTAATAATGAAGGGAGAATAAAGAATAGAATCATACTGTCACCATTCTTCAATCCCCAGTGACGCTGTGGGTCTTAGCAATGGTCATCCACGGCCGTGAGTATCACGAAAGAAGAGGAAAACAAGCCCTGGAATCCCTACCTCCTGACGGAAGGGACGCACCACCTCCAGCGGATCCACCAAACACTTGCTCCAAAAGATGACTTCATTCCTGGAGCTGGAAAGCAAGGCCTTCCAAAACAAGACACCACAGCCTATGGAGAATGTGCCCCGACTGTGGCCAAGAGGAGATGCAACACCACACACGTAGCTGGAGATGACCCGCCCCCAAGAGAAATCCATCCTGTTCGCTGGAGCAGGTTCAGAGATGGGCTGATGCACATGGAGAGGGTGTCTGAACGCGGCCGAGGGCATGCGTGCAAGAGCTGCAGGGGGGGCCAAGACAAGATGCAGAAGGTAAAGGCGGTGGAGGGACCGAGAGGCGAGCCTTTGGGATGGAAGTACGTTCTCAGGGGCTGTAACTTGGGTTTGGAGATGTTGAGAAGTGGGTTTTCAGACCATTTCTAAGAAGGCACGTTTTTTAAAGGTATCTGTGTATGTGTCTAGGATGCCATTAGAGGCCTTCAGACAGAGGTATGAGCCTTGATCAAACAGGGGGGGCTCCAACCACTACAGTGACATATTGTAACCATAGGCCACACCAACCTGATCACCCTCCCAATTTCCTCTGGCTACAGAAGCTGGTAAGAAAAAGGAAAGAAAAAGAAGCAGTTTTCCTCCTGTAGGGAGCAAATCGGGCTGCAAAGAGCCTGGCTTCATCTCTGATAGTTTCTGCAGATGAAATGTGCTGTGATCACCACCCAGATTCTCATTTCGGACCAAACACAAATTCCTCCAGCTGCCGGGGGTGGTGGCTGCAGAAGCCGCCTTCCTCAGTAAGCCCCAGAGGCTGTTTCCTGGGAGCCCAAATTCAGAGGGTGCGATGGTACCTGTCAAGACACCAGGCTGCAGCTCTACTCGGACGCAGAGCAGCAAGGCCGCGGTGGCGTTTGAACGAAACACATTGGCAATTCCTCTTCATCTCTGTGATTCTGGGGTCTGGGGGCTTATGCAGAAAGATTATCATAAGGAAGGAATCCCAACCTCCATATCTTGAAGATCAGGGTCCACTAGAGAAAGCTGGGGAAGAAGAAATGGTGCGTGAGGTTAGCCATTGCCAGGGGGGCAGGTCCCCACTGGCTCTCGATTCCCTGGTCTCGGGAACTTGATGTCCGCTGACCCCTCAGCCATGCTGGGCATTGTGGTGCACTGCCCGCCCTGCAGGAAGACCCTCAGCTCCTCCAGGGCTGCCTCACTCCAGGCCATGCTTCTTCCTGCGGTGGGACAGGGTACCGTGGGGCCCCCACCAGCTCCTCGGTTCATGCCCTTTGGGTGCCCACCCCCCTGCACCCAGAAGCATGTCATGAGACCCATTAGCCCCCTGTACGTTCATCTCCCAGGGCTCAGCGCCCACTCCTGTCTCTAACTGACCACTGCACAGAAAAGAAAAAGTGCTTCCCGAGGAGTCTGGAGACATCCTTAGATGTTTCCTGGGCAAACTGCCCTTCATGTGATATTCTTGGGTTTCAACACGTATGTCTTGATTTTTCCTAAATCCTTCCTGGTGCGGAGAAGGGAGATGACTCCGCACGGCCACACCATCCACTTTTGCTATCTCCAATCGGCCAGAAGGGGGCGCTTTCATCTCTTCTTTCAGCCTAGATGTGCTTTCCTTACGTAACATTCTATCCTCCTAAGATAGTATATTATGTTCCTTCAGAAACCAGTCTTATGACTTGGTATTAATGAAAGAAGGGGGAAGGAAAAAACTTGCAGATAAAGGAGCAAAAGTCCATAGTTATTTCAAAATGAAAATATCCACCCCATCCATGTCCAACCGGCAGGAGACAAGAAAATAAGACAGATGATAACATCACCTCCTCCAATCCCCTATCCTAGGTTCATTCCCCTTTGATCCCCCAAATGAAATAGGAAAATTTTCTATTGTAAGCAATCCTCAATATGAAAGAGTGGAAAGAAAAAAAAAAAGAGAGACTTCACCAAATTACTTTCTTCCTCCGTAAGCGGGCTGAGTTCCACGGCACTGACTGTTTTGGAAGGTCTAGAAAGTACGTTTTCAGAAATGATAGATTTGCAGGAATGCAGAGCCCGTGATTAGGAGAACAATCTGAGTCATACAACCCTGTCCTGAACACCGTCCCCAGCCCTGCAAGAAAAAGGGTAACACAGGTCCGCGAGGATGACTGTGCGGGAAGCAGGTGCGCGCAGACAGAGCAGCACCTCAAATCCAGGACGGCTTGGCCCGTTTTAGGGGTTCAGTGGCCACTGCTGCTGTATCTGAGGAGCAAGTCCTTCCTTCAAGTATGAATAAAAGCTGCTGAGGACGAATGAAGCTCTCCATCGTATGTTCTGTAGGGTCTGGAATGTGCTCCAAGCCATCTCAGAGGGCCCCGTGATCGCTCAGAGGCTGATGGAAAGGGAATTGGAGACCTGAATTGTCCCAACACGTGGCTCTGTTTAGACAACACACTCTGTGTTAATGACCTTGGCAGGGCACAAAAGACGAACCCTTAACAACAGACAGTTTTGAGTTTGTGCCTGGATAAATATCAACTCCGCTGAACCTCTATAAAACGGACTATATAATGTCAAAATAAATGAAAACAGGCCCTACAAGCTACAAAACTGGGGCACCCCCAAAGCAGAGTGGGCCTAAGAGCAGTGGGAACCTGTGTCCCCCCCCGTACCCTGATCTTTGGAGGACTGATGGGAGGTGACCCTGACAGTCAGGGAGGCCCTGTCCCAGCATCCTTGTGTTCACCTTGGAATTATGTTTCACACACAAAGTCAAGTCTGAGGAATCTCTGGGTGAGGGATGCTATCATACCTGGACCGTAAGGGGAAGAAAGCTAGGGCTTTACTGGAAGGAAACTATCTGATACGGAGGATTAGAAACTGCTCATCAAGTAGTTTTCTGGTTCTGAATTTATCGGTCATGAAAGGGTCCTAAGAATATTCATTTTACATTAGAAAACATTGAAAGTATACTTTATAAAAATACTGAAAAAGAGAAGGTAGTTATTAATAGTTCCATGACTGAATTCACTTCTGCTCTATTACCCTTCAGTGTGGTATTCTACATTGTTGGAATCTTATTACATATAATATATAAATTTTGTTATATATAATATAAATATACAGTGATGTATATATTACTGTACTTTTGATTCTCTCGAAATATACCAATAGCATTTTCTACGTGATAAAATATTCCTTACAAACATCAGGTTAATGGCTCCGTGGTGTTCTCCCGGTGCTCTGTTGGACGGAAATAAATATTATTATCTCCAATTTCCTGATGAAGAATCTCAAAGAGGACAAGGTGCTGGTCAAAGGCCACGTAGTCAGAGCATGGCTGATTGTGACTGGCCAGGACCCGTCTGCAAAGCCTGGGCACTTTCCTGCAGGGCTCTCTTCCCTGTTCCGGGGTCCTGACCTTCCATTGGATCTCCGCAATTACTTAAAGCCATTACTTGAGGTTTCTCTTTGTAATATCCTTGTGCTGAGACCGTTTGGACGTGGCATCCTCCACGTAGAGTCCAGTCACCTTTTCAGAGGAGGAAAATCACGAGCTGTTCCTAGAAACTGATCACAGAGTGCTTTTTCTGATAACATACGTACCTCCGTCAAGGTAACCCAGGGGTGGCGCTCAGTCAGGAGGAGGCTGGGCAAGGAGGTTGGTTAGTTTTGTTTTAAACAATCAATCAGAATATCCTTTTGTGAGCAGGTGTCACACACCTGACAGCGTACCACTTGTTGATGGGCCTTAAGCCTTCCGTGCGTGAGGAGCTTGGAGGGCGCTTCTCATGCGGGGTAGATTCCGAGAGGGCAGGACAGGTGGGCAGCACCTACAGACAGAGCCTGAAACCTCTGCTGGGTTCATCTTCGTCATCATTACCTTGTGACTCATCTTGACTCTCTCTGCATTTTCCAGACCACGTGGACAGCTTTCTGGAGAGGAAGGCCCTTGTTTGTCCCCCTCCCCAGCCCACCTGGCTGGAAGGGGCTCACGCATCCCTAACTGTCCATGGGGCTCAGGCTGCTCCCCTCCCTGCCAGGCCCCCCCGCCTGACCAAGTGGTGACGACGGGAACTAATAATACACAGATTACGAATCGCAGCTCATACTTATTCCTCATGGCTGGTTACATGCCTGATCACATGCCATCCTCACAGCAACCCTACAAGACTTCTTATTCTCATCTCCAGTTTATAGACAGGGCAGCAAGGCCGGAGAGATTATGCATCTTCTCCAAGGGGTGGGACCCGGGCAGGAGCATCTGGTGCCCCGGGTTCCCAACGACGGCATCATATGTCTCTTGCAACCAATTCCTATACAAGTTCTTTTATTAAAAAGGGAAGGGACTTCCCTGGTGGCCCAGTGGTAAAGAATCCACCTTGCAATGCAAGGGACGCAGGTTCGATCCCTGGTCAGGGAACTAAGATCCCACGTGCCGCGGGGCAACTAAGCCTGAGCGCCACAACTACTGAGCTCGCCCACCTAAACTAGAGCCCGCTCAGCCCACGCACTCTGGAGCCTGCGCGCCACAACTAGAGAAACCGGCGCACTACAATGAAGAGCCCGCCCACCTCAACAAAGATCCCACAGGCCGCAACTAAGACCCGACGCAGCCAAAAAATAAATAAATAAATAAATAATAAATAAATCTTAAAAAAACTAACACATTTAAAAAAACTAAATTAAAAAAAAGTGGGGTGGAAATCAAATATAAGCCAAAGTCATTTTCAAAATTCTTTAATAAAAAGTAAAAAAAAAAAAAAAACAAGCCTCCAATCCCCACTGAGTTCCCAATTCTCGCCAAATTGTGTCCTATGCATCACAAAGGATCTAGCTCTTCGGGAAGCTTGAATGCGGAGGCCTCCTCCTGTGGTTTCTTCCCTTCACCAGCAGCGGAACAAAGGGATGTTTTCCAGGGAAGAGCAGCAGGGAGCAGAGGCAGCCTGGGATACGGACCAGCCTTCTCCGGATGCTTCACCGAGCGTCCTGCAGGTTTCTGATATGCGAAGGGTGTGATCTCAAACACAAATGACTGGGAAATTGAATTTACTAGTTAGTTTGCCAAATAAGTTTATCTTTGTACATACAGAGAGAGGTTGATATTTACATGTATCTATACACACTTATATGCACATATGTTGATGTGTGTGCCTTTCTATACACATAGATATAGATAAATGTAGATAGATACATTTATCTATATCTATAAGGATGGAATTGTAATTAAATTAGGGGACTACTTTTTTTTTTTAAGAGTCTGTGCTTATTTATTTATTTAATTTTGGCTGCGTTGGGTCTTCGTTGCTGTGCGCGGGCTTTCTCTAGTTGCGACAAGCGGGGGCTATTCTTTGTTGCAGTGCTCCGGCTTCTCATTGCGGTGGCTTCTCTTGTTGCGGAGCACGGGCTCCAGGTGTGTGGGCTTCATTAGTTGCGGCACGTGGGCTCAGTAGTTGTGGCTCACGGGCTTAGTTACTCCATGGCATGTGGGATCCTCCTGGACCAGGGCTCAAACCCATGTCCCCTGCATTGGCAGGCAGATTCCTAACCACTGCGCCACCAGGGAAGCCCCTAGGGGACTATTTTAAGACTTCCTTTGGATAGAGTAGTTTAAACCAATATTTTAAATCACTTTAGGACCTTCTGAGTTGTGTTGCATAATTAATTGTTACTGCTTCATCTTCTCCTAACGTCCCAATGGAATTCTCATGAAAATGCAGAAAGGATGTAAAGTTATAATACTACTGGAAATCAGCAGTATCAATTTGTGTTTGTCCAGACCCAGCAAGACAATCCCACGCACCAAAGCTTAGGTAGTCCCCAGGGGCAGCCCCTCAAGGCTGAAAGAGTCCCTGTGACCACCCTCCTCCCAGACCCACCATTTCTGGGACTGGAGGAAAGACCCGCAGCATCTCCCAGACCAAACCCCTTCTCTGGGTGGGCCTGGGGTTTCCCATCAGAAGCGGGAAGCAGTCATTCTGCCCACAGCAGAGAAGGGCCCCAGGTTGCATTGTGGGAGGCCAGGGCACAGGGGCATCCTGAGAACCATGGCTGGGGACTATGTGTCCACACATCTCTGCCTTTAACCTGCTTGTGAGGTTCCAGCGGTCACCAGGCAGAGGAAGGTGGGGAGAACCCAAGAAACCCACCCCGTCTGGGGTTTATGGGCAACACTGCCCAGCCCCTCACTCACACAGCAGCTGACAGAAAAAGACAGGAACAATCAGAAAGAGAGCCATGGCAGAAAATTTAAAAAACAGAGTACAGTAGAGGTGAACAGAACAGAAAGAAAGGTACATTCTAGGAAAAACAAAATTCAGCTGAATTCAATAAAATTAAGTTTAACAAATGTTGCTTGAGGACCTACCCTGAGCCTGGTCCTATTCAGGGCACAGATAAAAAGGTCACGAAAAACGAAGCCCCAGCTTCTATGGACCCCATGTTCCGAAGGAGGAGCCTCCGCTTCTGTCTCTCTGTCTCTGCCTCTCTGTCTCTATCTGTATTTTTCTCTCTGTCTGTCTCAGTCTTTCTCTCTTCTTCATCTCTCTGTCTCTATCTGTATTTTTCTGTCTCTCTCAGTCTTTCTTTCTCCTTCTTCATCTCTGTCTGTCTCACCATCTGTCTGTCTCTGTCTCTCTCCATCTCTATCTGTATCTTTCTCTGTGTGTCTCTCTGTCTCTATCTCTGTCTTTATATCTTTCTATCTCTTTCTCCATGCAGTGTTCTTGCTAAAATAAAACCAATGGATCTGAATTTTACTTGAAATTGTGGGGCAGACAATTCACAAACGTGTCCCAACAAGTTGCAGTCGTCAGAATCCACACACACGCACACACACACACACACACACAGAGAGAGAGAGAGAGAGAGAAACTGGTTCAGAAGAGTTTGGTGACAAAGCCGAGGCGGACTTTAAAAAGAAGCGCTGTGGCTCATCCTCAGACAAACTGCAGAAACGTTTGCGCTTTTGAAGAATATACTTTGTAAGTCCACCCAAGGGCCCTGTGGTGATTTTGAACACTTTGGAAATGGGTCCTCTAAAAGTTGCTGTCGTATTTTTCAAGTTAGTTGGAAACCTTTAGTCCCGTATTCAAGAAATGAGATGCCAAAGAATTTCTCCATGGAAACTGAACCACGGTGCAGGATATCCCTGCGGTCACTGAGGAAGGACTCAGCAAACTGAACAATGATGGCTCCGACTGGACAAAAGTTATTTTGATACTCTGTAATGATGCTTTGGAACAGACCGATCTAGAGAGAGTCTTTTGCTAGAGTCCTCATTGTTACTTGGAAAAATTAAATTGACATATGGCTCTTCTATATTAGGTGGAATAAAATTGAGAAGGCCTAGGATTTTGAAATACCAAAATTTAATAAAACATTAAAAAAATTATAACTTAAGGCAAGTTATTGGATGCATTTTGCCTCATACAAATCAGTGCCCCAAAAGGTACTTTTAATGGGGACAAAATATTTGACAACCAAATATTCAAGCTAAAATATTTACATATTTCAATATAAAAATACATAAAATTGAGAAAGTTCTGCTCTAGCATCTAAGGAGCTTTGGTATCCCTGCAACCACATCACAAGTAATTTTTTAAATTGTCAATTGAAAGTGTTGAGAATGTCAACACATAATCACAGTATGTAACTTTGAAAAGGAATCAGGTATTTTACGCAGAAAGAAATTATAAGATGAAATTATAAAAAGTGTATGTTTTTAGAAACGATGAGTGACATAGTATCAGTTTGGATACAGCCGAGAACTTTTAAAATTAAGTGACTATGTAATAAAAGTAATAATTCTGCTTAAGTGTTTTCTAATATTCAGATAATATAAAGAAGATTTTCTGATTTTGTTTCAATGTACATGAATATACAATAGTTTTCTTTCTTACGTGAATACTTCAAATTATGTAATTTTAGCACTTCTTTTACTCTCAGTTTGGCTACCTTCGTTTGGATAATAAATCATACATTTACCTTGGTTACAGGGCATTAGCTCAGCAGCAAATGAAGTGGCGTCTTCGGTGTTTATATTTCCCCTCTCAGGTTGAAGCCGCGATTGGGCTGAGATTCAATTTGGACATTCCTGGTCCTTTGCCATAATTCTCTTAGAACTTCAATTCAGTTTAAGGGATAGAAATACAATGTAAAAATGAAATTTAAAAAATAAGTGAGAAGGATTTCTCTTCTGGGAAGAGGGAATAACATACTTTTCCTCTTTTCCACCCATTAAGTATAACTAATAACCTTGACCATAATATATAAAACAAGCATGAGAAGGCTCAGTAGAAGGGAGGCTTCCTGGGGACCCAAGGAATGAAACAAGGTGCGGTCCCCGTGCTTCCCAGACTCGGGGCAGAAGAGACAGGCAACCAGGAGTGCCAACAAGAGACCCCAGCAGAAGCCCTCTCTCTAGTTGAAGGGCCAGGAAAGGAGCAGCCCCAAGGCAGAGCACTTTCAGACAAGAACCACTTCTCTACCACACCGCACAAAGCCCCCCACCCTCCCCATCCTGCCAATCATCCAAGGTGAGTGGGACCCCAACTGTCACCCGGCCTCCCAGTTACAGGACAGGGACCCCCTTCCACTGCCCAGTTAGTGTCAAGGAAGCTGCTGGAACAGGCTTAAATAAGACAAACGAGACCCAGATTCTTACTCCGTAACACCAAAAATACCCAGCTTTCCATCAGTGATCACTCATCACACCAAGAAGCAGGAAGATCTCAGGGTGAATGAAAGGAAACAACCGGAATAGAGATGCTGCAGTCATCTGATGAAGACTTGACAGCCACCGTCACAAACACGTTGCAGCAGCGAGTAAGCAAACGCAGATGGAGGCATGAATGGAGAAAACAGGAATCCTCTAAAGCAACTAAGATCCCTGAGAGAGAACCCGAAAGAAATCTTAGAGCCAACAATTTGAACAACAAAGCAAGTTAGGACAGTAACAGTCATGGACTGAGCAGTCTGGTTACCTCAATTCTGTGTTTCTAAGGTCCAAAAAAAGAAACAAAATGCATAAGCCCACCCATCTTTGGATTCCATAAAAAAATTTCTAGAAATATATATTTTAATTTATGTTATTCTTTTATTGAAGTATAGTTGATTTACCATGCTGTCTTAGGTTCAGGTGTACAGCACAGTGATTCAGTTACACATACATATATATCTAGCTTTCTTCAGATTCTTTTCCCTTCTAGGTTATTACAGAATAACAGAGTAGAGTTCCCTGTGTTCTACAGTAGCTCCTTGTTGACCTATCTTCTGTATAGTAGCGTGTGTATGTTAATCCCAAGCTCCTAATTCATCCCCCCCCCCCCGCCCCAAACTTTCCCCTTTGGTCACCGTGTTTGTAAACTCCCACGGGGAGGAGAATTATTTCAGATTCTCCTCCCCATAAGCAGCGTGTCATTGGGTGGGATTGGAGCAGGCCCTGCCAGCTCTGGTTGATGCTGCGTCTCATTTTGTACACATGCCAAGACGTATAAACACGCAATCAGAAGTCTTCCAAACCGCTTTCACACTTCCCCAGTGGCAATATTTCACCCACGTAACTTCATTTCCACATCTTTGGTTCTTGCAGTGGCCCATGTAGCACTGTGAGCATCCACCATGAAGCTGAAGAAGCTGTTTGCTTCCCATGATGAGTTCCTGAAGAGTAGCGGAGCTTCCTGACTCCTTCCTGCCTTTCCAAAAGGAATCCACACGTATCTACTCAGCACGGGTTTAGACGCTAAGTCCCCCGATCTAAATCTAATGGATGTCTCAGTTTCTATATGATACGTTACATGTGCCAACATGGGCTCCTAAAGCATCTTTCACAGGCATTGTCTCATTTCAGGGTCACAGACACCGGGGAGGGAGGGGACAGGTAGATGGGTGTGATTATATACACGCTACCAGGGGAAGCGATTAAGACTAAAAATTTTCATCTGCCACTGGTTACCCACACGTCTAACCAATATCAGGTCCTGCCCAGGAAGTCATTATTTTGAGTTTTGGAGGCTCTTTCCAAATTTCCACACTCCCTTCTAGTTCTTTAGATAAGCTGACAAGTGAGTTCATTTTCTGGCCCTGGCTTGACCTACTGGCCTGATCCCAAAGAGGTTCACTTTCTTCCCTATAATTGCACCCAGGTCTTTCTCACCTCTAACACCTGCCACGTCACCTGCCTGGGATACTCTTGACTTCTCTCTGTCTCCTTAAACTCTGCCTCTCAAAGTGTAGTTCAAATTCCACTTCCTTCTAGAATCCTTCCTTATGAACTGCTAAAGCAATTAATGTCAAAGGGATTCACCTGGCAGGGAGTCTATGAAAGAATGTTGTGGTATTTTGTTATTTTACTCATCATGGATTTATATTTTGCTTCTTAGACTCAACTATAAGCTTTTTATCAGCAGGAATGTTCTTGAATACTCTTTGAACTTTTATGACTATAATATATAACAAAGCACAGAAAAGGTGTTCCTTTTCTAGGAAAATGTCTCCGTGGATTTCATTTAACATGGAAATAAAATTTTCTCACTGGAAATACAACTTCCTAATAGAATGCTATCATGCTTTGGTTTGTTTTGTTGTGTTTTTTGCGGTACGCGGACCTCTCACCGCTGTGGCCTCTCCCGTTGCGGAGCACAGGCTCCGGACGCGCAGGCTCAGCGGCCATGGTTCACGGGCCCAGCCGTTCCGCGGCATGTGGGATCCTCCCGGACCGGGGCACGAACCCGCATCGCCTGCATCGGCAGGCGGACTCTCAACCACTGCGCCACCAGGAAAGCCCCGTGCTTTGGATTTTTAAAAAGTGTCGATTCTGAGGCTTCCCCTTTCCAGTTTCACGGTGCCTTTCTCTAAAGGTGTGTTCCAACAGCCCGTGTATGCTCTAAATATCAAGACTGGAGAAAAGTCAACGCAGACGGC
This sequence comes from Tursiops truncatus, assembly GCF_011762595.2. NCBI lineage: Eukaryota > Metazoa > Chordata > Mammalia > Artiodactyla > Delphinidae > Tursiops > Tursiops truncatus. The sequence continues at coordinate 86,498,398 of NC_047046.1, read as the reverse complement.
GCTGAAATGAAGATTCTCCAAAGTGAAATCAGCACACATCATCTGGTGATTGCACATGTGCCCCGTGAAAATCCAGATACAGCTGTTCTCACCAACCCCTGGCCCCGCGGGCCTGTTATCACGAGCAGCAGGCAGAACTCCAAGCCTGGGCTGATCCGTCCACATCTTCTTGGCCGTGTGCCCTGAATGGCCAAGACGTCACCGCGAAGCTTGGGGTCCTCGATAACACCTGGTCCCCATGCTCAGCGGCCCTCAGCTTCCCTGGCGGCCCCGTGGTCCCCTGGTCAGTACGTGGGGCCTTGGCCACCCTCCCGTCTTGTCCTCACCTCCTCTCTGGCTCCTGTACCTGCTGATGCTTTCAACCTCTTAATTTCAAAATCAAGAGAGAACTTCCAGTTCTGCCAAAGGTATCCCCTGTCCCCGCGGGTTCCCTCCTTACAAGGAAAAGCCCCGCGGGCAACGCAACCAGCTGGTACAGGAACCGCCGCCCCCCAGAGGCAGCCTAGGGGACTCAGACCCGAGGGGGGACGTGCCCTGAGTCCACTGCTTCCCTGTCCCCTCCCGTCCCTCCCTGTCTGGGAGCTGCAGGGGCCTCTGAGCCAGAGCCTCCTCCAGGCGCAGACGAAAAGCTCCCAGAGGAGAGCGTGCCCAGCTCCCAGACGAAGGGCCGAGCAAAGTGTCTCCGCAGCCGCAGGACGCCTGTCTGGCAGGCTCACCAGCTGTAGCCAAGCGCCAAGGACGAACCCGCAGGCGCGCAGCCCGGTCCACCGGGGCCGGAGGGGGCCCACCGCCGGGCCCCGCCCCGGTGAAAGGAGGCGAGCAGGGGGCCCGTCATCCCGCCGCGGGCAGAGGCAGGATGGAGGGGCGCGGAGCTCGGCCCCCTTCCTGGAGTTAGATGAGCCCTGCGGGGAGAACATACACACACGGGGCCTCCTCCCACCCCCGAGCCCCTTTCCAGGCCCCGGCTTAGCCCTCCCTCCCCGAACGTGGTTACCGTGCCCTCCGCGTGGCGCCCCTGGGAACCTACGCGTGGGCAGCCATGGCTGTGGCAGAGCCCCCGAGCTGCTCCTGAATACAGCGTCCACCGTACATCGTGAACCGTATCTGTAAAATGCAAGCCCCGCCCTCCTCTGCTTGCGCCGTCAGCCTCCGAGGTCTTCGCCACCTGCCCCTGTGTGCCCCTCCTGACTCAGGGCTCACCCCACACCGTATCCTTCCCTGGTCCCCGGGGCCCGAACACCGACTCCTGCCTGCCAGGGAGCCTCTCCTCCTGCACTCTCAGGACCGGCCAGGGTGGCCAGCCAAGGTTGCCATCGTGCCCAGCGCTTACCCTGTAAAAGGACTTAACACCCTATATTGTAACTTTTCTACATCAGTCTGTCTCTTCCATGAACCTAACTTTGCCCAGAGAAGTGACTGCTGTATCCTTAGCCTGACTTATCCAAGGAAAAACAAATCGTTAAAAGTATATTGACCATAATTGAAAAAGAGTCATGTACCAAAATGTTCATTGCACCTCTATTTACAACAGCCAGGACATGGAAGTAACCTAAGTGTCCATCATCGGATGAATGGATAAAGAAGATGTGGCACATATATTCAATGGAGTATTACTCAGCCATAAAAAGAAACGAAATTGAGTTATTTGTAGTGAGGTGGATGGACCTGGAGTCTGTCATACAGAGTGAAGTAAGTCAGAAAGAGAAAAACAAGTACCGTATGCTAACACATATATATGGAATTTAAGGGGAAAAAAAAGGTCATGAGCAACCTAGGGGTAAGACGGGAATAAAGACACAGACCTACTAGAGAATGGACTTGAGGATATGGGGAGGGGGAAGGGTGAGCTGTGACAGGGCGAGAGAGAGGCATGGACATATATACACTACCAAACGTAAGGTAGCTAGCTAGTGGGAAGCAGCCACATAGCACAGGGACATCAGCTCGGTGCTTTGTGACCACCTAGAGAGGTGGGTTAGGGAGGGTGGGAGGGAGGGAGATGCAAGAGGGAAGAGATATGGGAACATATGTATATGTATAACTGATTCACTTTGTTATAAAGCAGAAATTAACACACCACTGTAAAGCAATTATACTCCAATAAAGATGTTAAAAAAAAAAGAATTAACTACTAAAAAAAAAAGCACACTATTTGATTTCTTAAACCTCTTTGCACGTCTCTTTTTCCCTGGCCTCCTCTCTTGCTTTCTCGTTTTCCCACTGAAAAATTCTGTGTAGGTGGCCTCTAATCCTTCAACTTGCTAGATTACCTGGTCTATTGTAACCTCCGAAGAGGTGACCCTTTTCCAGCCCTAATGAAACGTTCTTTCCCTGAGTTCTCAGCTGCTTTCTGCCAAGTGGGAGAGATTATGAATGTGGCCCAAGGCCTCAAGAAACTATCTGTGCAGAACAAAAGACCTGATCAGTCTTAGGGTCTCTCTAACCGGCAGAAAGCCGAGGAAGATTTATGATGTAATTAGGATGCCTTCCTTTTTATAACCCCCTTGATTTTTATTTCTTCTGCCAAGGAATTCTTTTTTTCACTTTAATAATGAAAACCCAGGAAGTTCGTTAAAAACTACATCAGGAATGACCCTAATCATTTTGCCCCAAGGTGGCAAAAATGTTACTTGGGACCACCTTGTGTAAAACAGTTTCATAATTTGCATACTGCCCAAAATGTGTACAAATGTTCTTAAGGATATCATTTTTATAATACAACTGAATCTATACGCAAAACACAAACAGGCTCACAGATATAGAAAACAAACCTATGGTTACCAAAGGGGAAAGGGGAGGGGGATAAATTAGGAGTATGGGATTAATGGATACAAGCTACAGTACATAAAATAGATAAGCAACAAGGATCTACTGAATAGCACAGGGAACTATATTCAACAGCTTATAATAACCTATAATGGAAAAAAATCTGAAAAAATATATATATAAAAAAACTGAATCACTTTGCTGTACACCTGAAACTAACAAAATATTGTAAATCAACTGTATTTCAATTTTAAAAATGAATATCATTTTTAGCGACAGCAGCTTGAAATCAACCAAAATGTTCACTATTAGAAGAATAGTTAAAATTATTTCCACTGATTATTATTATTGCAACCAGTAAGAATAGTTGTTATAAAGTTCTATGTTAACATGGGACCTTGCTAAGGTCTAGTTCAGAAGCTAAGATCAGATGCCTGTGATCATTACAATTACATAAAAAAGCACAAGTATGGAAAAGACAGCACATGACACCCGGTGTTTTACACTAAATGCATTATTTCACTCGGCGTGCGTCTCTTACTAAGCTGGGACTCCCAGCTCCATGCTGAACCCTTTTCTGTGAATGTACCTCGAGCTTTCCAAGTAATGTCTCTTGAATGTTAACAACAGGTCCATAAAGACGTGTGATAACTGGCTCTTTTGTCCTCTTTTTGTTGATGTGAGTTGTCGAGGAACTTGATCACCTGGTACCTTAATGAAGTTCCCAATCTATTGACATTGCAGCAGATGTTTCCAGCTGCCATGAGGGGGCATCTTCCAGTTCCTGACCCCGGAGTCGGGGTTGTCTCCAACATTGCTGGTGTAGACGCCTGAGGTGCCGGCCTTGCGTGGGTGCAGGTGGAGCTCCCAGGGCCACCTGCAGACACACATGACAGAGCTGAGCTCAGGGTCCTGGGGCTGCCGTGGAGTCCTGAACCTTTTTGCACAACTGCCCCATTGAAGATCTGGTGAAGCCTGTACACCCTTTCTAGGAATAATGTTTTTAAACATATTTTTTTAAACCCACATTATTACAAAAGAAGCCAATTATATTGAACTACAGCTATGCACATATAAAGAAAAATGTTTTATATTAACAGATGATTTCATTACAGGATAAGACCTAGCCGTACATTTCTCATCTACCATGACTTTGAAGTAACTAAGAGGGTAAATGATATTCTGTTATAAAATACCTTTAACACTTGGAATGGGGGAGAAATGTACCTGCAATTTCCTTTAGGAACAAAGTTATAGGTGCTGCTTATGATACTGGGATTTTTTTCCTATGCTCACAATGGAAGGAAATGTTAAATTTCAGGTTGAAACTGCTGAAAAGAAGGATATAATTTTTCCCATCCTAGTCTCCAGACCCCATTAAACTTCTATGAACAGACCTCTGGTGGGGTACCCTGTGGACGCCAGGTTGAGAATCTCTGTGGCAAAACTGTGAGCGCATGAGTTTCTCTGTTATATTGGCCAGAGAGCACGGTTGCCTCGTGCTCCCAAGTCTGATGGAGATTTTGAGTAGAAGCCTTTCATCCTGCAGTCCCGATTTCCCCAGGACACGTGTGTCTAAGCCCTTCCCCTGTGGCACCAGGAGCCACGTTCCTGGACCAAGCCGTACGCTGGGTGTGAACTTCTGTGGAGCCTCTTGGGTCACAGATTTGGGGCCCATTATTACTCCAAACACGCCCAGATATCTTACTTCCAGGAGTACAGAGCAAGCTCAAGGTGGAAGCCTGACTACAAAAGTCTAAATGATAAAGAAAAATGGAAGGGAAACTGGTGACAGAAGAAAGACAGGGGGTCAGGAAATAGGTTTCAGTCTTGAGTATGTATCACCTTAACTCCACAGCACAAGCCTCATTGGAAATCAGGGGACAGGGCACCTTATTCTTGTTAGAATCTTGTTGTTATGGCCACCTCACAGAAAATCACAGATTCAAAAAAGTGCAGATTTTAATAGCTGTACTGAAATAGGCATCTATATGTAAAGTCATTGTAAAATCAAATAATAATTCTAAGCAAAGACCACAATACAAATTCAAAAAGCATCCGCACTTGATTTCTAAAACAACTCCCAATAAACACAAGACTTTAAGTACACTATTCCTTAAGCGTAAACTCATCAACGGCGCAAGCTCCTTGGAGACCAATGGGCGCGTGGCGCCGGGGCTGCGCATGCGTCTTACGGCTTCTCCCGGAAGTCGCTTCCTAGGTTCTGGGCGTGAAGTCGGTTGCTAGGTGCTGAGCGTGAAGTCGGTTGCTAGGTTCTGAGCGTGAAGTCGGTTGCTAGGTTCTGGGCCTGAAGTCGGTTGCTAGGTTCTGAGCGTGAAGTCGGTTGCTAGCTTCTGAGCGTGAACCCGCAGAGATGAACCCTTTAACTAAAGTTAAGCTGATCACCAAGCTGAATGAGCGTGATCTCCAGCTGGGGGTAGCAGAGAAGGCGTCTTGGCACTCCGAGTACAAGGACAGCGCCTGGATCTTCTTGGGAGGGCTTCCTTACGAGCTGACTGAAGGGGACATCATCTGTGTGTTCTCACAATATGGCGAAATTGTTAACATTAATTTGGTACGGGACAAGAAGACTGGGAAATCCAAAGGATTCTGTTTCCTCTGCTATGAAGACCAGAGGAGCACAGTTCTGGCTGTTGACAATTTTAATGGGATCAAGATCAAAGGAAGAGCTATCCGAGTGGATCATGTGTCTCGCTATCGGCCTCCTACGGACTCAGAAGAAATGGACGATGTGACCAGAGAGCTGCATGAGAGGGGCTGCGGGGCGCACACTCCCTCACTGAGTTCATCTGAGGGCTCTGAAGATGACAGACCCACCAGAAAACACAAAAAAGACAGAAAGGAAACCAAGAAAAGAAAGAAAGAAAAAGAGAAGACTGACCAGGAGGTACAGGCAGAGCAGCCAGCCTCCTCTTCATCGCCCAGAAGCAAGATGATAAAGGAAAAGGGTGACCTTGGCTCTAAACAGCACAGTGGCAAGAACTCAGAGAGGGGTCAGAAGTCGGAGTCCAGGGAGGTGTGGAAGCCCCAGCCCAGCTCCCCTGAGATCAGGACGACCTGCCGTGGTGGAGCAGAGGACCGAGACCGGGAGCCGAGGAAGAAGAAGCCCAAGCACGAACACAAGTCATCAGGCAGGAGGGAAGAGCGAGAAGACAGGAACAGACATAGAGACGGAGGTCGAAGCTCACACGCACGTTGCAGCCGGCACAGTGGGCGCTCTGAGGGGCGTAGTCACAGAAGTAGAAGTAGGAGTCAAGATAAATCCCACAGGCATAAAAGGGCCCGGCACTCCCGGGACCGGGAGTCCTCTAATCCTCGTGACCACGGGCATCAGTGAAGCCACAGCCTGTTCAGCTGCATGGTAGAATTGGAAATGAACTGTGTTTTGTTTGTTATTTTGTTTGTTTGTTTTTTTTGTTTTTTTTTCTGTACAGGGGACACGTTTCCAAGTGCCGAGCCCACGGTCCAGCCTTCCACCTGGCCGGGTCCCTCCCTGCTGTGGTTCCTGCAGTGATGCTCCCAAGAGCCCTGGATGAAATCTGCCTGAGTGTTTCTAACCCTCAACCAACTGACTCACATCCCAGTAACACAAATCAGGATGTCCTGGGCCACCTCCTGGGTTTGACTCCTGCACGGACCCACAGTGGGGAACTCGGGACCCTGGCTTTGGCTCACACCCTAGACTGAAAAGCCCCCCGGTTTTGATGCTGCTGCCATTTGGACTCACCCCCCCACACACACACACACCAGACCATCCCTGCTCAGTTTCCTCTGCACACAGCGATCACGTGAGGAGATTTCAGCCGACAGGGATGCCTGGCTCCCACCTCCACAGACCCTGATTGCAATTGGCCCGTGGGTGGCCTCTCGGGGGGATCAGAAGATGTGCAGCCCAGGTGAGAACTGCTGGTCTCATGTTATGATTACGGGTGACTTACCTTAGCCTTCAGCCCACGTAGGCAAGTTCCCTCCACTCCTCTTTTATTTAAGAGTGTTTTATTAGAAATGGCTGCTGAATTAGAACCTATGCTTCAGATATAAGTGCCGTCTTTCCCCCTTTAATTTGCCAATGCACTAAGCATTATTACACTTTCTAATAAAAAAGTACTCTTGCCTTCCGGTCACATCTGCCGTCTGAGGTGTCCACAATGGACGCGCTGAATTCCGTTTCCGCGCTCTCAGCTCCCCTTGTCTGGGATGCGCTTTCTCCATCATGCAATCAGACAACTCAAATGTGAATTTCCAGCCCCAACAAGAGCGGATACTTCAAAAGCTCGTTGATACGATGAAGTGATGCCATGTGTATATGGAGGGTAGGGCAGTGCCCGGCGCATACCTGGACCTCGGTAAATGGCGTTGCTCTCTGCATCTGCATCACAGGTGCTACTTCTTACAGGAAATCTACACCCGAGATGCTTTCCCTCATCCTCCGCAGCAGGACCACTTCCTTCTCTCCTGTGCTTCCTCTCCCGTTCCCCCACTGCCCGCACCCTCATCCTCATGCCCTCCCGACCCCGGCACTGCAGGGCGGCTGGACGCTGACCGACCTAGGCTTCAGCACAAACCCTTCAGGTGCAGAGGCTCCTGTCCAGCCCTGGGGGGAAGGCCGAGCAGGTAGATGAGAGTAACCAAGCCCCAGGCTGAAGAAGTGCTTGCTGCTCACCAGGCAGAGGAATTTGCTGGAAATGGAGCCTAAAACTGAACATGCCCTGGAGTGGACAAGACTGGGGAGAGACTTCAGTTCCTCAGATGAACTGAGAAAACCAGCACTTTCTGTGTGGAGCGGCCTCCGTTCTTAACGTACCCATAGGAAACTGGGGTGGGTCGTTTCTGAGAATTTCAAGTCTTTTAATTTCTTGCATTTTACTGCGGTTGCTAAGAAATGTATTATTTTCTTCTGACAATTTCAAAGGACTTTTACAGGCCATTTAGGAAGGAATTATTCAGTGTCCCTGTTCACTTTGTCGTCTTCACTCAAAGCCATGCACATCAGATGCTGAAAAAAACACAACAGCATCCTTTTGGTTCCAACACTTTCGCTATCGCTCGCTTGCTTTGTCATTCGCCACGAACTTCATTAGCATCACGGGTCAAGCCCAGGGGCGGCAAATGCAGTTTGAGAGGTGGGGTATCAATGTGCAAGGCTTTCTCTGCCGAGAAGCCCAGCGCCCTCCGATCTAACTGGACAAGAGTCAATCTGTATCTTTCCACATTAACCATAATCAGATATTCATAGACTAAATAGATATCGTACTTATTGTTATAAATTAGGTCACACATATACAACTGATGGAAAACGTGTTCCCTATGAGTACTCAATTTCCAATTCGTTCAAAACACCAGAAATGTTGTACAAATCTTTTCGTGTATTTTCTGCATTAAAGTTCACTAAAAAACATAATGTATCCATATTCATAAAGGCCAGATGCTATTGGGTGAAATAATTTTCCAAGCAATTGTGGTCTTGGCGAGCGTGAGTCAACTGTCCTCAGATGCTCGGAGCTTCCCGGTGACCTTGAACTGTGTTGGTCAGATCTCATTCCTCAACAGTAAAGCAATTACTAATTCTTCGAGCATTTGAGAATTGAAATCTCAGACACTACTCGGGAGGTTTTATTTTGACACCGTGGTCTTTTCTCTTTCCTGCATGCCAAGGCCGTTTCTCAGTGTCACAGTGGAGAGAAATTCTCCATCGTATGGGGACTTGGTTGAGGCTCCCTGCCTGACAGTTTCCATCTACCCTATGTTCTGTGCTCCCCTAAGTCCTGGCTCTAAATCAGGAGGGTCAGACGGGAGATAAATGGGGGAGGGGGCGGGAGAAATCGTTCCTCTGCTCCGCCTGACTTCTGGTTTCCACCGCGCGAGATTCAGTCCTCTGGATTCACTGGACATCTGCCAGTTGGGCCATTTCTGCTTTGATTCTTCAACCTGCTTTCCTGCTCCACATCTTTGAGGAACCTCAGGGCTCTGAGAAGGATTATCCATCCCTCACGCTTTTGTGCATGTAAAAGGTCAGCTACTTCACATAAAATGTAATCGCTGCTTACCCCATGCATTTAGGTAAGCAAACTATGGTCTTATATGGAATTTTAGCCACTTTAGTAGAGGTAATTAGAATTTTTGAATATGCTTGTTTCCACAGAAAAAAAAAATTGGATTCTCAAAAAATGGTAAGTGTTTTAGAAACAGAAGCACTAAGACAGCCAATCAGAAAGGAACAAGAGCCTCTTTGGAAACATCAGGCAGTAGCCTACGCTTTGCTCTCATGCTTTTAGAGATGCTCACAGCACAGCCCTCAGGGAGGAGTGGCAGGCACTGGGTGAGCATGAACCGTACGCCCAGAATTTTACGGGCAAGATCACTTCCTTGAGGTTCTTTGTTCATTTCCACAACCTTCCAGAAAATGTGCCTCTCTGGTCAAATGTCCGTCCCTTTGCCCCCCCTCTCGTTTCTGGGAAAATTCTCCAGAAGCTTCCTCCAGTGGAATTCAGTTCAGCAAAGATGTAGCAGCACCTGTTACGTGAAGGCCCAGTGGGAGATGCAGGGGGAGACTCGGGGTCCTGGAGGCCGAGGTCCTCCCGGGAGGAAGAAGAAGATGCCCAGAGTAAACTGCCCGGTGCCTCACACACCTGTGTCCCTGCCCGCTTGGCCTGGGCTAAGCCTCCCGCCGATCCTGGACCCGACCGGGACAGGGGGAGCCGTGGCTCTGGCCTTCGTTGGGCTTAGCTTTGCTTCCTTCTCCCAGATCCCTGCGGAACACTTCCCCTTTCCAACTTCACAGTGCCTTTCTCTAAAGGTGTGTTCCAACAGCCCGTGTATGCTCTAAATATCAAGACTGGAGAAAAGTCAACGCAGACGGCGCTGAAATGAAGATTCTCCAAAGTGAGATCAGCACACATCATCTGGTGATTGCACATGTGCCCCGTGAAAATCCAGATACAGCTGTTCTCACCAACCCCTGGCCCCGCGGGCCTGTTATCACGAGCAGCAGGCAGAACTCCAAGCCTGGGCTGATCCGTCCACATCTTCTTGGCCGTGTGCCCTGAATGGCCAAGACGTCACCGCGAAGCTTGGGGTCCTCGATAACACCTGGTCCCCATGCTCAGCGGCCCTCAGCTTCCCTGGCGGCCCCGTGGTCCCCTGGTCGGTACGTGGGGCCTTGGCCACCCTCCCGTCTTGTCCTCACCTCCTCTCTGGCTCCTGTACCTGCTGATGCTTTCAACCTCTTAATTTCAAAATCGAGAGAGAACTTCCAGTTCTGCCAAAGGTATCCCCTGTCCCCGCGGGTTCCCTCCTTACAAGGAAAAGCCCCGCGGGCAACGTAACCAGCTGGTGCAGGAACCGCCGCCCCCCAGAGGCAGCCTAGGGGACTCAGGCCCGAGGGGGGACGTGCCCTGAGTCCACTGCTTCCCTTCCCCTCCCGTCCCTCCCTGTCTGGGAGCTGCAGGGGCCTCTGAGCCAGAGCCTCCTCCAGGCGCAGACGAAAAGCTCCCAGAGGAGAGCGTGCCCAGCTCCCAGAAGAAGAACAGAGCAAAAAAGAAAAAAAATGCTCACCTCCACCCGTATTTTTGACTCTCTCTCGAGGGTGGGAAGGGGCAGTGTGGCTCAGGGTGGGTGGTAGCTGATATCCCGGCGGGGGTGGGTACTGGGCTTTCCTGGGCTTCTGGAGTTCCCCACCCCCGCTTCAGGGACACTCACTGACTCTACAAAGCCGCATTGTTTTTATTCAATTTGGAGTCAGAAGTCTAGACAAAACCAAAGTCGGTGATTTTCAGTCGTCTTTCTCTCTACTTTGTTGTTTGTGAAATAGATCATTCTATGGAATTTCTGTTGTGTCAGAGGGCATGGGAGAAGTAACAGCACCCTCTCAGTTCAAGAGCGGGTTAAACGTTCGAGTATCCTGATGACATCCAGTTAATCCATTTTTAACCATGGTGATTTGCAAAACAGAAAAAGGAAGTATTCTAAATTAATTTATAAAGAGCTCTGGCTCGCAGCCTCTGAAGAAGTACAACTTAGGAGAGCTGTTTCCAAGACCACACTGGAGCCTGTATCTGAACCCAGACACCAGATTTTAAACAAGCCTTAAGTAGGGACCCACGGCCAACGTCAATCAGAAAACAGAACTTTGCACAAAGGAAAATTTATAATGAAACTCCCCGGAATTCTTTTCTCAGATAAAATGAATTTTGCTGTTCCGTGAGGAAAGAGCCTTCATTCTATTACTGATCATTCCATTAGAGTTTGTACAAAAATCTCCAATTCTAGAAACGTACTTTGGACCTTCTGATGGCATGGAGTTTATCCCTTTGCATGTGTTTTTATATATTTCCGAGTGGAACAAATGATGGTACTTATGCAGATAGTGTCTATGTAAGTGAGAACGTCTGGTTTTCTTCCCGTACTTGTCTTGGAGCAGAGCTCAGCAATTCTCTTCCTCCTCAACAAGAAAATCCACTCCTACACGACATCACTGAGAAATGATTCTTTTACAAGCACTTCTAGAGGGGAGATCAAAGAGGCAACGAATTATATTGTAGAACACAGATTCCCTACTAAATGTACCTTTTCCCCAAAATTCTCCCCTCTGAATGCTTCCAGGGCACCTTCAAGCTGCCACTGCCTCCACTTCCACCCCGGCTGTCTCATTCCCGGGTGATAACCCTGGTTTGGTTTCTCTAATCATGGTCACCCTCTTACTGAGGAAAAGGCCTACAGTCTACAAGTAGCCATTCTCCTCTTGAAAAGAAGCAGGACCCTCTGGTCCTTGCCCGCCATGTCCTCAGCCTGCCTTTTGTCTGTGGAAAAACTTTAGCCAAAGAATAAGTTTAATCAGAGAAGTGAGAAAATGCAGAAACAAAGGAAAACAGTCCAGCAAGACTAAATGATAATAGTGCAGTCATTAAGCAAAGTCAAGGACCTTTAGTTCCTCCTCAAGGGCTCTAGGTAATATTCTGAGCCATGTCCTTTGAGCTGTTTTATAGATACTGAAAGCCCCACCAGGTGGAAGAAGTTAAACTACGTGATGACCAGACCGCAGCCATGACCTAAGCTGCCACAATTCTGCGAACTGGTCTCAAAGAAATGGGAACAAACCAACCCTGGAACGGAAGATTAGCTGTACTTAAAGCAATCAAGATGATGCTGGTCAGAACACCGACGACAAATTTCAAGATGGCTGTCAGAGCTGACTGCGCTGTCTCTGTATGTAGCCCCTCCCTCCGCCTATAGAAGCTCTTGCCCACTGTGCGTCAGTGCGCGGGGAGTCGGCCTTTCCACATGAGTCCACCCTCCCCCCACCCAGGTGCGGCCTCTGAAATAAAGCAAACTTTCCTTTCCACCACTGGCCCCTTTATTGGCTTTTGAGCGGCGAGCAGCCAGACCCCACTTTCAGTGAAGGCAGTAGGAAACCGTCAATATAAAGGTATATATCCTGTTGGATCTCCTCTTTTGCTGTTGTTCTACAAATAATTGTACACATCAAAATACATGCCCAAAACGATCTGAGTTCCTGGGAATTCTGAAGTTTATTTTCTGAACTGAACTGTGAGCTCCACCAGGATATGGCTGCCTCTTTTCCTCATGTCTACAAGCCCAGCACAATGATTCACACGTAACTGGACCTCAATAAATATTTGTTGGATTTAATTTGATGATCGGAGATATTCCTTCTCCTGGACAGAAACACAAGAATGTGTTGGGAGCCTCAAATGTGCATCCTGGAAACCAGAAAGCCTGTCCCCAGCATTAATGCAGTGACAGTCATCCGGGTACCCCCAAAGGATCATGGTCAAGCTGAGACCCACAGCGCGATATGCAGCCCATTGACCATCTGGGAACACCGTGGCCTAGACCTCCCTTCAGACATTAACACGCCTTCGTTCTTCCACGACCCTTTATGAGCTGCCAATCTGCCTTCTGGATTTATTCTATCTCTTCATCCTCTGGAGAGTTCCAGGCACGTGACGCTGACATTGTGGAAAATGGCTTCCAAACGTGCACACGCCTTTCAGACCCTCCTCCCCCATGTCCATCCATACCGGAGCTCATCACGGCAGGGCGTCGGCTCATCACTGAGAAGGAAGGTAGGGCTAGACTTACCCCTAGCACCCTGGCGTTGCATTTGGGGTTGGTGACTTTATTTATCCCGTGAGTACCTACTGGATGGACATTCTATTTTTTAAGAAGAGTATAATCATAATTTCCCAGGCCCATAAAAGAAGACAAGGAAATAGGGTTCAAAAGAGGCACAAAGAAGATGCTGCGGGTATCCAGAGACATCATGGAACTCGACTCCCCAAGGGACACACTCAAGAATCTTTATTTTTGTTTGTTTGTTTTTGGTACGCGGGCCTCTCACTGCTGTGGCCTCTCCCGTTGCGGGGCACAGGCTCTGGACGCGCAGGCTTGGCGGCCACGGCTCACGGGCCCAGCCGCTCCGCAGCACGTGGGATCTTCCCAGACCGGGGCACGAACCCGTGTCCTCTGCATCGGCAGGCGGACTCTCAACCACTGCGCCACCAGGGAAGCCCGGGAATCTTTATTTTTTTATTGCTCTTCCAGGTGATTGCTACCTCTGGAAGCTTGGGAAACGTTCAACTATATGGTATTTCCCACCATTAATCCCCAAGGAAAAATGCACAGAATGTACAAATTTGTGCAAGGAGTTGTGCAAATGCAGCTCCTTGTCGCGTTCGTGCTGGGTCTTATAAAGCATCTATAGGTTTTTTTATTATTATTTCTCCTTTATCAAAAAAAGTTCCCAATTTCAATGCATTCAACAAATTTTTTTTCTTAAGGATGTGTCAGCAAAGAAGGATGTTTCAACAGGTGTCAGCCGAACAAGGGTGAGCCTCTGTGACACTGCACAGTTTCATGACTTGCCTTTTTCTTCCTCCCCCAGCATTTAGAAAAAGGCACTTCTAGCAAAAAAAATCTTCACGGGAGAAAAATCAAGAGCGAAAGAGTGTACGACCCTGGAGTCGAAGGGCTCCTCCTCCATTGCTGAGGGGTGCCCATCCCTCAGCCCCTATGCTGGACGGTGTCCGCCTTGCGTCCAGGTGTGGGGATGTGAGGCTGGATGGTCAGAGCAGGAGAGAGAGGACCCAAGAAGGATGTAACAATAAACTAGGCTTTTTTTGAACACTGAAGGACTAAAATCTAATCCAGGTGCTCTGTGAAGGGCTGCAGAAAGTCTAACAATGTAGACAGTGAAGAATAAACATGCTGAGAAATAAGGAAGGTCTTTATGTGTCAGGGCACCCAGTCGTGCCAGGCTCGCGGTGGGCACACAGAAGTATGTGTTTTTGAAAGAACGGCTGTTCATTGGCTGATTTTCTGTCCCTTCCACTAGAGTATAAGCCTCTCTGTGTCGTTCATCTCTGGGTGTGAGCAGAGGGCAGGGCCAGTCTCCGTGCCTCAACGACCCGCCAGTAACCCTGATTCTCACTGGGGCTCTAGGACCACTGCCCTACTGCCCGCTGGCAGCCTCACCACAGTGGGAGCTGCCCCGTTCATTTCAGCCTGCACTTCCCATCTTTTAACTCCGGAAATGTGACCTCTGGGGCAGCGGGGAGGGTGCAGCTCTGAGTTACTTGTTCCAGGGTCTCCAGGACCTCGGGCTTGACATGAAGGAGGTGACCCATGGACATTAGTTCCCAGACTGACTGAGATTGCCTTCCCATCAACTGCATTCCAACAGGAGAAATGAATTATCTAAATGGTGAAATGGACTCAACGTTTCTTACTAGGTCACCTTCTAAAAAAACCAGTATTTTGTGTTTCCTTCAATAACGGGAAATCAAGTGTTCACTTTTTTTATGAGATAAAAATTGTCGATGTGTTTTATGAAATGTAATTTAAAATCTCTCAGATCCACCAAAGTATATTTAATTGTAATTAAATAACTTGTAATTCGTTGATCCCGCGTGAAATCTGTGGAAGTCTTGGACCTTCATCTAATGAGTTCTGTATCATGGTGGTCAATGGAAACAGAGCATCGTCCTGCATAAAAAGGTGTGAAACAGCCATTTCTGCTGCTCCAAAGATGCAAAGTGACGCCCAGTGTGGGACAGGGCATGTTCTGACGGTGTCCAGCCCCTTGAGGGGAACACTGAGCCCCAGAATTCACCTTAATAAGTTCACTTTTAGTTTTATTTTTAAGATTTTAAAACTGAAGCACAATTTATTTGATTAACTTGACAGGAAAACTGAAGATTCAGAGTATTGTTATGAAGTACCCGCAAGCAGTGCTGCCCAAATACGGAAGAAGTGTCTTCTAGTTGGCACTGTCTCATTAGATCAGTCTTTTTAAGGCACTAAAACTTTTTGAAAGTCTAATCAAAATTAATAGACTTTGGGGTTCTTATTACCCAAATGTAATAAAAATTATCATTGCTCTATATTGCTCTATTTCTTTATTATTTTTTTATAGAAATCAACCCTTAACTGTCAAACCAAGACCCAAATACATCTGTGTACTCCTCTTTTCCCCTAATAATTAACTACTTTTCTGAAGTTATGTATCCTTCCTGTGCTTTATTGTAAAAATATTCTATCACATGTGCAAATATGTAATAGTATGTTTGTTTTCAAATCATATGTAAAGGATACAGGTTTTCATACTGCATTTTCCTGAGCCCTCTGGGATGCCTCCATCACCTTTACAAAGCCCACCCTCTTCCAGAGCTCATCAGTAATTTTCTAGCCCAGCCAATGTAGAGTCAATACTTTTCTGGGAACCAGGGGTTTAGTTCCATAAGAAGCTATGAGGCAAAGGTACCTCTGATTCTGAAACAGGTGGGCACCTGTAGGGGACAGGTAAGCGTGAGGTCTGATCAGATGGGGCAGCTACGTTTCCTCTCAGGTGGGGACTCTGGTCCATGGCTGTGGCCACCTGGAGGTGCTGGTCCTTCCCGGTTGGGGGCAGCACATGGGCTGTCTGAGCTGGGCTGTGGCCACCTGGAGGCGCTGGTCCTTCCCGGTTGGGGGCAGCACATGGGCTGTCTGAGCTGGAGTGGGCACGATAGCCTTCTTGCTGCAGCTTCGCCGGTTTGGATCGAGGGGAATGTGAAGGTGTAACATCCACTCCCATAGCTGAAAAAATCCAGCATGAAAAATGTGGAAGTTCCAGGGATGAGCCTGGACTGAAAGCCTCGTTCTAAGCACTGAAGCGCTTGGCGCTCAGCCAGTGCTCTTGATTTCCCTACAGTAGAGACACGCTGCATTTCTTACACATGTTCACGGAGAGTAGAGGGTCCGTGATAGGGTCCACATCCACGGTTAGGGAGGCCTCACACACACCCACACCTCTCAGGACAGGCGGGGAGTCTGCAGGGCTTCACACCAGGTAGAATCTTTTAAAAGGAACATTTATCGTGGGTACAATACAAACAAAAGCGAATTTTATAATAAATAAACCAAACTGGATGATCAGCTCTAAGAATCTCATAATTATCTTGTTATTCCAGGATGAATCTTCAGTTTTATGGTGAAAACCACTTTCATTTCTAGCGCAGGTATGTTTCCCTCCCAAGCTTGCTCTCTCTAAGCCCATCTCTCTTGATACTGTGTTTAGCTGTGATTCTTAGCTGCATTTCATTGAAAGCACAGCGTATCTGAGTCTTGTAACTTTCTGAACCTGCAACATCAAAACAGAGATTTGCCAAGTCCACTTTTCCTGGGTCCATTCAAATAGAGAAAAGTGAACATTTGAAGTCATATTGCCGAAATCTCGGCTTCTCTGTGCATGGATGCCGAACAGAAACACAGAGACAGATTTTGGAGGAAGAGAGAGATGGCTTTATTGTTCTTCCAGGCAGGAGGGAAGACACAGACGGCTAGCGCCTTAAGAACTGGGCCAACCCCCTTCGGGAATCGGAGAAGATTTTATATGTGGGGTTCGCAGTCCAGGGTATATGATAAGGATCAAAGTAGTGAAAGTCTTGCATTCTTCTTCCTGCATTATTTCAAAACAGTCACAGCTGGCGCCAGGCCGCCGGGTAATTGGGTCCTTTTGTCTCTGGGTTATGGGCCGCGGCTTTTTTTCTGAAAAGCAAATACTACAAGGGGTGATTTGTTCTGGGTGGAGGGACACTTCATTTCTATTTCTGCTACATCAGCCACTGCTACTAAGGTTCAAAGTTATATTTGTCATCTCAATTGGCTTCAAAGTCTTTAAAGCTAGAAAGGTAACTGAGTTTGTTACACAAAGCTATGAAGCCTTTGTGAATTGAGAATTCTCTAGGAGAACATGACAGTCGATAACTTTGAAAGCATAATTCTAACACTGAATTTTTTAAAAGGCCAGGAAGCACGTGCAGTTTACAAAGTGAGAGTGTATTGTGTTACATAGAATTTTCCAAAAAGGAAAATCAACTACTACTTATTTTTTAAAGAAAAGGACCATTAAGAAAACATGATGCAATTACTGGTCTGCATCACGATCCAGTGCCTCACTTTGTTATTATTCTCCCAAGGAATCAACAGTAAGCTTTGCCTCTTAGAGGGACTAATACATGAAGATAGGTTTGCCAGGGTATGAAACTTAAATACAGTCGTCGCATATTTGGAATAATTCACCATCAGAAAAGCTTCAGGCTTCTTACCATATGTGTTTTTCAGTATACTTCAAAAATAATTATTAAATACATTTTCCAAAGCTCAAAATAAAATGGAAAAAACAACTCAGTGTGAAAAGTTTGGAAGAGCATCTAATCGTAACCTTAAATATTTCTAGAGTTTTTCTGGTCAACTTCTTTGATAGCAATAACTTTAACCTGGACAACTTTCAAGGCAAGGAAGTTACTGTGGAACAAATTGTCAGAAAAGTTTTGACAAGGTTTGGCCACCCTGCTGTAAGACAGTCAGCCCTCAACAATCCTGTCAAATTGCCCCTGGGTTCAACTTTGCTTTAACACGATAAAGGACCTGTTTTCAAATCTCACTTGAATTTGGGAATCTTGCTCTGAATACTTTCTTGAATGTTTTGTTTCCTCTTGCAGAATTCTAGCAAGTACCCATGTTACATTATAGTGGAGTTGATAATTGGTTATTAATGGCCATGTAATATGCATTGAATATGTCATTGAATATTCATTAAGAAGTGTTTAAAAAAAAGAATGTGAACAAACCTCAGATTGCTATTTGGTCAGCTGCTATTCTCTTGCGTGCAGATGCACTTCAAATTTAAAGTTGTGAAGTTCCTAACAAACTTAAGTCTTTCATCACTAAAGACGAAAATAGAATACAAAAGTAATCATTCAAATATTATGCAAAACAGGCTATAAGTTACACATTTGGGCACCGGTCAAAACAATGGTCAGATCCTACGTTTGGAAAAGAATAAGTTAAGCTCTTCAAACATTTGCACTGAGAAGGAAATTCAGCTGTGAGTTCTGCCACTTCTAACTGTGAAAAGAGGTTTGATCCTACAATGACGAAAAGCCTTATAAAAGGGCTATCAGGTTCTCCACGAAAATATATTTTCTGGAAGGCTGGCTAAGTCCGGGAGTGGTTTGTCAGGATGTCAGGAACATTCTTACAGAAGATCCATCTCCCGGCTCTCTTTGTCCAAAGATGTGAAAAACGAAATACACCGTTGGACAGCTGCTGGCTGACGAGTTGGACCCTGCGGTCCATGGGGTTACCTTACTCACATGGTCCCTTCTTCTTTCCAACCTGTAGCTCACGCCTGGCTTCCTTTAGAGTTTCTAAGTACCCTGAAAAGCAGGAAGTGTGGAAATCATGCTTAGTGAGGAAACTGAGTCTGGTTTGGGTGACTTCTGAATATTTTCAGAAAATTGAGAGCAGAGCCGGACAGGAATTTGAGGTTTCAGGAATTTGACATAATTCTGTGCATTCTAAACTATGCCCACAGTCAAGATCAAAAGGGATGCTACACATCAGGGCTTACAAATACTGGCAGGGCGCGTGTGCTGTATTTCCTGTCCTAACCCACAGGTCCTTGCGCAGGGGGAGTTGCTCGGGGCTGGACCATTTCCCTGTCCTCAGCTTAGCGTTCCAGGCTGCCTCCCTCCTAACAGATGTTGGTCCAAGATTGTAAAAACAAACAAACAAAAAACCTGGAAAAATGTATTAGCGTGATGAGTTTTGGAGGTAATGTAACAGGAAAGAGCTAAATCAGACTCTGTGTTTCATCTGTGTCTTTGACTTTAACCTTTGCTTTTCGTTGCTTTTGTTATATACTCATACATAATGGCCTGCCTCAGGGAACCCTGCCCCACTGCCTGAATATTAAACCAAAGTGCCTTTGTACCTCCTGACCCTGTCCACCTGTGGCTGGCTGCAGGAGAGAAGAAATTAACACATCCCCTTCCCGAGGCTGGCCATTCCAGGGGACATTTGCAAAACATATGGCCTTTTTACTTTGCTTCCTCATCTCCTACCCGTCTCTGTGCTATACAAGAAACCGGCATCCCAACCCCAATAAGATGGGTTTTCAGAGACACCAGTCCACCCTCTTCTCGGTCCGCCGGCTTTCTGAATAGAGCCGTATTTCTTGCTTCAACACCTCATCTCCGATTCATTGGCCTGTCCTGCGGTGAGCAAAACGAGCTTGCAGATTTTTGTCTCTCTCTCTCTCTCTCTCTCTCTCTCTCTCTCTCTCTCTCTCTCTCTCTCTCTCTCTCGGCCATATGAAGCCCCAGAGAGAAGGCAGCCAACTATAATCCAGGAAGCGGCTCTCACCTGAAATGGAATCACCCAGCACCTGGACTCTGACTTTGGGCCCCAGCAGAGGGAGACAGCGCTCGCCCCACCTGGTAGAGCGAGACCCAGAGCTTCTCCAATACCAAGGCTCTGAAACTGCCTCTTGGCAAAAGGAGATGCCACCCCTTTCTTGAGACTTTTCGAGAAGACTGCTCTTCCGGCTTGTGTCTCTCTTTTGTCTGGGCTTTTAAAGAAAGTTAAATATGTTACAATGAAAAGCACAGGAGGTGTTTGGGCTGCAGCTGCCAGATTCTGATCTTTCCACTGAGCCTCAAACCATGCAGGAAGCCCTAAGCACACGGGCATCCCTCGAGCCCCGCGCCACCTCTGCCTCCCCACCGGCAAGTAACGGCAGGTGGTCAGCCGGTCCTCCGAGGCTTCTATGGTACATACGTTTAGGCTCTGAAGGATGTCTGTTTGTGACTAACACACTTTCAGTTTAAAAATTGTGTTTCAACACAACTGAATAAAAAAAAATCTTATGCAAGGTTTCTGCCAATTTTGGATACATAACATAGCATTAGTGCCAAATTTTGAATTATTTGATGTATTTCCTTCCCTGTATTTGGTAGGGTGGTGAGTAAAACTAGTAGGGAGTAAAGGGAAATTTCCTTTCTGGCTCAAATAGTTTGTAGGGATTCCAAGAAAGAAAGAAATATGTATACCCTGAGGTACTAAAATAACAATGAAAACTTCCAAATGCTCATGAATTCAATGCGTTAACATCAATGAGTAATGATGGAAGTTAGTATTTCCCTTTGGAGGGTTATCTGTGTAAAGACGCTTCTGTGAATTGAATAGTGACTTTACTTTTTTTCTTGTGTTCTTCACAGGGATTTTTGCCACTTTAATTATAAAACTAGGGCATGATGAAATTAAATGCCTGATTTAAATCTAATGAGAAAGTTCTTTTTAATTCTCTTTCTGACAGATTAGTGTTCAACATTTAAAAATAAAATGAGTTCAGGGGCTTCCCTAGTGGTGCAGTGGTTAAGAATCCGCCTGCCAATGCAGGGGACATGGGTTTGAGCCCTGGTCCGGGAAGATCCCACATGCCACGGAGCAACTAAGCCCGTGCGCCACAACTACTGATCCTACTCTCTAGAGCCCACGAGCCACAGCTACTGAGCCCACGTGCCACAACTACTGAAGCCTGTGCCCCTAGAGCCCGTGCTTCACAACAAGAGAAGCCACCGCAATGAGAAGTCTGCGCACCGCAACGAGGAGTAGACCCCACTCGATGCAACTAGAGAAAGCCCGCGCGCCGCAATGAAGACCCAGCACAGCCAAAAATAAATAAATAAATTTATTTTAAGAAATAAAATAAAAATTAAAATAGAGTTCATAATAAGTAATCAAAACCGAGAGGATGATTGTTGCTAGATCCTGTCAAATGAATCATCTCCTCTTTATTCAGAGTCTGAAACAGGAAGCAGAGATGTGCTCAACTAAAATGTACACGTCACAGGTCTTTTAGACCACCTTCACAGACAGGTGCAACAAAAACACTAAAGATTTTTTACGTGTGCAGTGGTTATAAAAGGCCACAAGATTACTAAGATTTTGAAAACAATATTTCTTCTTAAGTAATTAATAGTTTTTGACCTATTCCTTTTTAAAAAATATCATCATCACCAACAACAATCACACCACCTGTTCCCCCTCCCGTAGCTCTCCTATTGTTTTTAAAATAAAACCCACGGGGCTTAACATGGCCTGGGGTCCCTGAGGGACATGGCCCCGCCATCTTCTCCAGAATCCAGTCTCTGAGTCGTCCTTCTTTCTGTTTCAGCAGAGCTGGGTTTATTGCCGTCCCTTTCTAATGCTTGTCCGTCCCATCTGACCATTAACATCGCATGCACCTGCTGCCTGGACCACTGTCTATCTTCGGCCTAGACTCTTCTCCTAAGCCTGTGGCTCTCAGACCATGCCGTGCATCAGAATCCCCTGGATGGTAGGACACAGGAGAGCGGCCCCGTCCTGGGCTGCAGATCCCGTGAGTCTGGGGTCAGATCTGAGAGTCTGCAATTTTAACAAGTTCCAGGCGCTGGAACCTGTCCAGATGCTTCTGCTGCCGCTGCTGCTCCAGAAACCACACTTCGAGAAACACCGCCTGAAGGTACTGCCTGAACATCGGGTGTCAGCTCAATTTCACATCCTCACAAAAGACCTTTATTCCCAGAGAAGGTCACGTTCCCCTGACATATGCTCTCATTGTCCCATATTTCTTCCTCGTAGTACATAACTTACCAACGCACACCTAGGGGTATCTTTTATGAATCTCCATCTCTCCACTAAACTGTCGGATCAGCCACTGGTCAGGGTCTGTCTTGTTCACAGTTCCATCCCATGTTTAATACATAGACGTCTACTAGCTGCACATTTCATTTTTGTCAAATGTCTTAGTTCTCTGCAGATTTTTATAATAAATAATATTTCAATAAAAAAGTCTTCTTTTGTATTTTAATTGAAATTCCATTTATTTAAGCTTTGAAATTCCATTTATTTTATGGAAACTCAAATTCATCATGGACAAAATCTGATTCCTTCTAATCCTAATCCCAAAGACTGGTAACAATTTGATGTATTACAATTACAAATAGTTTATGATGCATATTCTCTTAAATATATTTAGAAATATAATACCTCATACTTTAAGAATTGTTTTGTATCTTACCTTTTTCACTTAAAATATTTTTTGTATCTTTTCATGTCAGTGTATATACTTATGCAATCTTCCTTATACTTTATACCTTTATTATATATATCCACACACACACATATATATTATGTAATAGTATGGTATTATTGTAATGGATGTCTCAATCACTCTAATAAGGACCATTTGGATTGTTTCCACAATTTTTCTATGAGAAGTGGTATTTTTCCATATGCTTATTCGTCATTTACAATATTTCTTCTGGGAATTGCCTTTCCATTTTTAACGTTTTTGTATTTTTATATTAATACTTTTTCACAAAAGTGGAAAGGATAATTAAAGGAGCCCCATCACTCAGCTTCAACAATACATTTTGTTATTCTTGCGTCATTTATCATCCTTACATACAGCACCCTTCACGTGTTTTAAAGCAGATCCCGACATCATATTATTTTATAAATACTTAGTATATTTCTTAAACAGATCATAATATTCTAAATCATGACCATGATACATTTTTTATTTCTTAATAAACTTTGAAATTTAAGAATAGACTTATAGTCACAGAAAAATTGTGAAGACAGCATAGAATTCTCAAGACCCCAAGCCAACTTCTCCTATTACTAACAACTTAATTCCACGGTACATTTGCACAGTTAATGGACCAGCCCTGACACGTTTTTATTAGAGTCCACGCTTCATGCTCACGCCTCAGTTTTCCCCCTAACATCCTCTTTCTGTCTCAGGATCCCACCCCGGGCACCACACTGGGTCATCCTGAGGCTCCACTGGGCTGTGACAGTTTCTCAGACTCTCCTTGTCCTTTAAGACCTTGACATTTCTGGGAACCGATCAGAACATCCCTGGCTTCGGATCTGTCGGAAGTTCTCACGGTTGGCGTGGGCGATGGGCTTTGGGGGGCGGACCACAGGGGGCCTTGCCATCTCGGGCCAATTGTCTTGCTTCTAGGGCCTCTTGGCCTCTCAGCTGACAGACCATGGAGCGCGTGTGTGGACGCTAACCCACGTGTGTACACGTGTCTGTGGATACGGATGATTCTGTGGGCTGGCTGCAAAGCATAAATACGGAGCACACATGGGTGCAGGAGCGCAAGGGGCCTTGGTCCACGTGCCCAGCTGCACTAACAACCCAGTATGGAGAAAAGGTTTAGCTCCTTAGTCTTTCCCTCTCCAGGATATAATTTTGAATTGGCCATGCATCGTCCCTCTTATATTCTATTTTGCTAAATGTATTCCCAGAGCAATTCAGGGTAAATTTCCTAAAGGAAGGGCCAATGTTATCACCAACGCCTGAGGTAGGGACCGCAACATTCAAGTGTTAGTACTAGTAACAGCAGCAGCCGCGTGGATAAAAGGGTGAGGTGAGAACACGCAGCAGCACCCTCATCCCTTTTTCTTTATTTCCCAGGATTCGGTGTCACGGTTTGGGGGTCTTTACCGACTCACGGAGGCTACATACACCTGTAAGCTAAACTTGAGTCTTAATTGGTTTTTGGGGGGAGTTCTCTGTGTCCTGAGAAATGAATGTCTTTTCAACATATTTACCTCCAACTTGCCATGGGATATTCAAGTAAAAGGAATAAAATGAGACATGGACTAGACTGTTCATTTCTTAACGGCAGGACCCGAGTCCTATTAAAATTTATAGCCCATGACTCAGCACAACATACCACATGGAGCGAATACCTACAACACTTCTGAACAAATTGGCTACATGTTACAGTTGAACAAATGATTCACGGGGTGTTTCGAACAAGCCACGGGGAGCTCAGTGGCTACTTGGTAAATTAATGACTGAGTAAGTGTTGCAGCACGAAAAGCTTGCAAGGCCTTTGGAAGGGATGAATGTATTCCACTCCATTAGAAATGCACTGAACTGTTCCCACATGAGCATCTTTATAAAACTCTATTGTGTTTATGTAGACTTCAAGATTTGGATTTAAAAGGTAGGTGAGATATCAAACTATTTATGAAAATGTTCCTAGTACGTTATCATTGTTCTTCCTCCTAGAGAATAAAAGCAGAGATATATTCATGTTTATCTTGAAATAATAAGGATGTTTTGGCTCCAAGTGTGTCATAAATCAAGACCACCTGTAGTTATCAACATTACTCCGTCCAAAGAATGTTCCAGTCTATTCAATTTTTCTCCCTAAATAAGTTAGAGTAGTTCATTCAGGGGTAATTAGATTCTCACATACTTTCTTAGACTTTAGGAGGACATACAATTATGAGAGAAGCATTCTTCTTCCGGCGTAGGCTTCTTTGGGGGAGAGGAAAGAACGATGCAGGAGGTGGGCGCGCGGTGTCCGGCGGGTCCTGGCCACACGCTGGAGCAGCTGTGAGCACCTCTTACTTAACTAATAAGCGCCAGCCAGAGCGCAGAAGACGGGAGGCCAGCCCTGGTCGGCTTCCGGTACACGAAGAGTTGTCCGCACCGTCTATGTTTTCCCTGCGTTTCTCTCCTACTTTGCGGCGGAAGGGGTGCGTCGAGGAGACGGGTGGCTTGTTTTCACTTCGGGACAGTTTTTTCCCTTTGGATCTGTCTGCCTCTCTGATCAAATACAGTCGGTCATAAGGTTCTTTGCTCCTTGACCTCACCCACTCTCTTCACTTCCTCTGCTGGTCTCTCACCTGCCCTGCTGTGCAAGTATCGCTTTTCACATCAACTGTCCCCTCCCCAAGGCTTTTTTTTTTTTTTTCGCGGTACGCAGGCCTCTCACTGTTGCGGCCTCTCCCATTGCGGAGCACAGGCTCCGGACGCGCAGGTTCAGCGGCCATGGCTCACAGGCCCAGCCGCTCCGCGACATGTGGGATCTTCCCGGACCGGGGCACGAACCCGTGTCCCCTGCAACGGCAGGCGGACTCTCAACCACTGCGCCACCACGGAAGCCCTCTTCCCCAGTTTTAAGTGTCTGGGTCAAAGTGTTCTTTTCTATCAAATATGTGGACATAAAAGAGCAGATCGGAATAGGCTGTCACAGATTTTGCAAACTAACGGAAAGGTCACACAGCAACAGTGCCTTAGAGCAGAAGTCATCAAAATATGACCTGAAACATGCCAATGGACCACACGTATTCTCCGGATGCAAAAATGCAATGCGTCCCTTCAACTTTTAAGGTCAAATCATGCATAATTCTAAGAACTTTCAATTGTACTTTTGATACAGTCTTCACACCAGTTAAGTACTAAAAAATTAGGCTTGACAATATTTGCTATTTCTATTTGAAATGATTACTTTGCTAACATTTACCACAACATCTTATTAAGGACTTTTCTAAGAAATCGGGCTGCTTTGCAGCACTTGCAAATATTGTCAATCTAACCTACCACAGGGCGTCTGCACACACAGAGTTGGTGTCCAAAGGACGCTTTACATAAATCAGTTTATTACCGTTGCTGTCTTAAGTGGCATTGGGGAGGGGAAACGTCTCTTTCTAGTCCCCTTGGTTTTTTTGGCTTCTCTCATAATTAAATTGACACAAGACAGATTAACAGGAGAAAACAAATTTAATCTGTGTGCCTGGAGATCTCCAATAAATAGCAACTAAAATGTGGCCAAAGCAGGCAGTTTTTATACATTTTTTGAAAAAGAAAGATGAAATGTGTGAGGAATTGACAGAACAAAGAAATTTAGGCTTAGGGTTTAATTAGTAAGACTCTAAACAGAGTGTGGGCTTGGGGTAGTAAATGAATAAAGAAGCAAGTTTTTTTTGTACAGACTTCTTGGCCCGAAATCCCCCATCTCTGGTAATAAGGATGCTTCTCTACCTGCTGCTAGAGAGAGTACCTTTCACACGGGAGATTTATTTCCTGTTTTCAGAGAGACAGAGGGGAGGGTCAGAGTGTCCTTCTGTATCAGCTGTTTCTCCAGTAGCTTTCACCCAAAATAATCAGTATACCACTTGGCATGTTTTGGGGTGGCCTGCCCTGAGCCCCAACAGTGGCCAAGGAATTTTTAGTTGCTGTTATTCTTGTTTTGTAAGTGGAAATGACTGCTTCTTTTATCTCGTCGGTTGAGTTTGTTGAGTGGTGTATTGTTAACTGATCAGGTGCAAGGCTGTATGTTCATATCAACAGTGCTTTGATTCATAACTGAGCATTTTGACTCATAAAATAAGTACGTAGAGTTATGCAGACAATACAAAACCATCCATTCTCTGACTGCTAAAAACAGATGCATCCATTACCAACCTCCTTTCCTTTCTACTTATAAGGTGAGAATTCACCATTGTCACTAATGTATTGAAAATATTCAAATATTTTCTATTTAGAATGAAGCATCTGGGTAGGTGGTCCACAGCCTCTCCTTCCTGACCTTGATGTTCATCATCGAAGGAAATAAACGACTGCAGTCCTTGCTTAACCACTAGAGTTACTGCTTTCAGGATTATATAACTCACGGCTCAAAGTCTTTACTAAATCAGCATAATGGATAAAATAATCAAGCACAGATAATGTCGACAGAATTCAGTTAGGATATTTGTGCTTACGTTGTACTCTACTGCGTAAGGACTAGGGTGGGCTTCTGCTCTTTGCAGAGAGACACTAAGAAAATCAAGAAAATGAAAACGCCACTAAAGTGCTGAATCTTAAGTGGAGGAACGTTTGCCCTCCCCAGGTCTGTCGGTGTGATGCTGGCAGTGAGTCATTTCCAAGTTTGGAGCTGAGGACACTGCAGTGTTTCAGGATGGGAGGCTGTCAGGATGCATGTCTGCATTTGAACGGAAATTATCGAATGCGTCTGAAGCCAGCCGGAGGCCACATCCTAGAACGTGATGCAAAGCAATATGGGCCACAACAGCAGAAAACCATAGTTGTTCCTGGAAACTTTCCAAAAACGTCTGTTCAGCAACCCGAGGCTTTCATGGTAAAAGAAGAGGAGAGTCGGCATTTCAAAACTCAAGCATTAGCATCCACTGGGGGGTCAAAGGGCAAACCTAGATTATGGGCCTAAAGACAATTATCCCATAATGTCGGGAACAGTTTGAACTACTCTGAAGAAACACACGTAAAAAGAATGATGTTGAAAGACAAATTAATTGCTCCTTTTCTATGTGCAGAATTTAGTCCGCTGTACAAACAAGCCACAAGTGGAAATGATCAGACTAATCAGATGAGTCTCACTATATAAATGAATATAGACAGAGATGATGTTGATTAAAAGATGTTTCTACTGTTATGTCTCTCAACTTTCATTTCAGAGTGATTCCTTGCATGAAAATATTAAGAAATAACATTAATGTGCACAAGTGTTCCCCAAGAGACACAAGTAAACCCATTTTAAACCAATCTGTTCTTTTATAAAGAGGATAATTATCAACATTGAATGTGGGAATGCAGAAACCTAAGACTAATATGAAGAGAAGGAAGTACATAGGGTGTTTTTAACTGTGATTAAGAGTTAAGAACATCTGTTTATTGTATTTTTTAGATTCCACATATAAGTGATATCATACAAGATTTGTCTTTCTCTGCCTGATTTAGCTCACCTAGCATAATGCCCTCCAAGTCCATCCATGTTGCTGCAAATGGCGAATTTTTGTTCTTTTTTATGGCTGAGTAGTATTCCATATATATACACACACATATAAACATATATACTTAAATAGCACACATATTGTTTTCTGTGTGTGAACTTATATGTATATATGTATACTTGTGTACACACACACACACACACACACACCATTATACAGCATGGGAAGTTTTTTGTTTTTTTTTTTCGCGGTACGCGGGCCTCTCACCGCTGTGGCCTCTCCCGCCGCGGAGCACAGGCTCCGGACGCGCAGGCTCAGCGGCCATGACTCACGGGCTCAGCCGCTCCACGGCACGCAGGATCCTCCCGGACCAGGGCACGAACCCGCGTCCCCTGCATCGGCAGGCAGACCCTCAACCACTGTGCCACCTGGGAAGGATTATTTTTAAACATCTTTCATTGCGATTATCAAGACCACACACAGAGTCTGTAAGCACGCACAAACTGGATCTCGGTTTCAGTCTCAAATCGTAACCCCCAGTTCATAAAGCACCCCCATTGAGCTGCACTTGGAAACGGTTTTTTTCTTTCCTCGGCTCAAGCCTCCAGCTTCTTCAGGGCCCAAACCTGGGTTCCCAGGGTACCCCACAAAGACCCCTCTCCAGTCCTTCTTCGGAGAGCGCTCTCTCTCTCTGCCAAGGTCATCCATGTTTGCAGACCTTACCTGCACTTTGGTGCCTGTAGACCCCGACTTGCCCCTGGGCACCGTGTTAGCTGAGCATCCTGCCTGCAGGGGGCAGATTCCACCTCCCCCGAGGCTTACCTGAGAAGAGCCAACAGAAGATATTCCTCAGACTTCTAAGGGCATGAAAATGTGTGGGAGATTGCTAGCCCCTCTCCGGGGATTCTGGGTCAGCAGGTCTGCTTTGAGGTTTATAACAAGCACATCAGACGGTTCTGAAGAAAGCGATCTGGTTAAGAAAAAACTGCAATCGAGGTTCCATCCAGCAATCTGCATGTACTTGACACATCATAGAAAGAGGTCTTAGTTAATGTTAGCTTGTGCGTTCATATGAGTTGCAGATTGGTGTAACGTGCAAAAGATATATATATTTAGCAACAGCTATAGAAACCCACCATTAACATATGCTATGGATACCCTGCCTACTGCTGTGTCAACCTCACTCAGAGTAATCAGGCTACTCTGCTCATTATTTGGTCTCTAATAAATTATACTTAAAATATTCTATAGTCTGCATTCTTAAAATAGTGTGTTTTTTCTTTCTTCCAATCCCCACAACCAGATTGATTAAACTCTCTTTTGAGTAATATTAAACATTCTCTCAAGGTTCTGTAGTAACTCTCTTGGCCCTGTATAATCTTTAAATTTGTGAAAAGGGAAGTACATATTAATGAACTCTAATTGGCTGTATTCAGCTATATTCTCAGTGAGCAGTTTAGGTACTCAGATCACTTCACCAAAAGAAATAAAAGATAGTTACACAGAAATGTTCTCTGTAGTTGACCTCATAGTTATGTTGCTGTTATTGTTATTATTATTTTGGGAATCTGAGTGCTTTGAGGAAAGGCAAGAGGAAAAGACAGAAAGAAATTAAAATTTTATCTTCCTTTTTAAAAAATGTAAGGCCCATGATTTTTCTTATTTAATCTTCACAACAACCTTATGATGTTGATATTATTAGTAATATTTGTTTAAATAGAAAAAAATTACACTGAAGGTTTAAGATGAGCCAATTCATACGGCCTGTAAGTGATGAAGCTGGGCTTTATATCCACGTCTTTCTGATTCTAAACTCTATGATTCCCTTACTTCCTTAAAAGGACTTGAAAAAAGTTTGAATTAATTCTATATATTGGATCAATTACTTCTTTTGAGAGGAAAAAAGGAGAGAGTACGAATTATTCTCTAACTAGACAATTTGATATTTATTATCATCATCATCATTGTGGTTGTTCCTAATACTCGGTTTGAGGAATAACTTTCCCAAGACATTTAAATTTGGGGGCAGGTCACCTAAAAAAGTACAAAATAATAGAAAGTTACGAATATGTAACACGTCAAATACTCAAAATTCAATTGAAATTACACCATGAGTTTAGTTTATTTTTATCTTTAGTCCACCCCAAAATGAGAAAATAACTCTTATTAGTCATAAGCTATCAAGTATATAAATTATTAGACAAATACTTGGCAGCAAAACTGATGCTAATGGCTGCTTTCTTTCAGAAGAGTAGGGGAATGGGCCTGGATTTGTTCCAAGTGTGAAAATGTCACCTTTGCCACACGTGATATTCTCTAGAAGTTTGGACAGCAGTGCCCTAGACTCCAGAAGCATGTATAGACACACTCGGTAATTCACACACAAGAGGACACACGGTGAGATGGACTTTTAGCTTATGTTGCATTTACCTGGGTTAGATCCTGCAAGTAAAATGCTTTCCACAAGGGAAAAGAACGTAAGTCCTGCCAGACCACGAGACAGAATCAGCCCGGGGCATCCCCTATGTTTTGTCTTCACATTGAATAAGTAATACAGGAAACTAAGTAGCATCGTTTTGTGCAATCTTCAGCAATTTTTCTTCAAAATAATTTATTCATAGCATTATAACAATTTAGTGCTTGATGAAATTACTGACGTTTTTATATAATCAATATCTTACAAGTCAATTATTCCAAAGGAGAGATCCTCAGAATGTAAAAATCCACTGGAAAAAATTCTAAGGGTACTTATAAGGGTAAAGAGTTGGTTAAATGAGTTTGTCTTTTTGAGAATTTTCATAATGAATTGCTTGAAATGTGAATATACACCATGTTTGAATATAACTATTAGTACATGTGTAAAGAATACACATATATATGCTCACATGTGTAAGGAAAGAAACCGCAGTCTATACAAATGATTTTTTCACAATCTTCCTTTAAAGGTGGTCAAGGTAGTCACGGCTCCGCGGCCGTTTCTCGCACTCCCCTTGGCTGTGCGGCCGTCCGTCCTGCAGGTGGTCGCGGAGAGCTCCATTCTGAAGATGTTTCTTTGTCTTGCGATCTCTGTCTGCCAACGGCGGCCTTTCATTTCAGGAGATCAGCCCAGTCTCCGTGCGTGCAATTCTCCACTTTGATCAGGAACAGTGATGCTTCCACCTATGAGTATTTTTGAAATACTAAAAAAAAAAAAAAAAAAAAAAAGTAGGGCTTCCCTGGCGGCGCAGTGGTTGAGAGTCCGCCTGCCGATGCAGGGGACACGGGTTCGTGCCCCGGTCCAGGAAGATCCCACATGCCACGGAGCAGCTGGGCCTGTGAGCCATGGCCGCTGAGCCTGCGCGTCCGGAGCCTGTGCTCCGCAACGGGAGAGGCCACAACAGTGAGAGGCCCGCGTACAGCAAAAAAAAAAAAAAAAAAAAAACTGTTTTTTGTACAGGGAAATAGATTAAAGGTTCAGTTGACAACTATTGTTGTTTTTAATCAACAAGGAGTCCCAAATTGAGAAGAGGGAGGGAAAAAGCGAATACAGCACATGAACATCAGAGATCCCGGTAAGCAGCAAAGCTGTTCTTTCAGCTAATGTCAGACATGGCTGAGAGTGTTAATTGCAGATGGAAATATAACTTAATAACTAAGGCAGCCTCTCAACGTGGCTGCCATGGCAACAGTCATGCCTAGCAACCAGACTTTACTTCCTTAGTGATAAATGAATCGAAATGTTTTCTTTTTCCTGGTGTGGGCAGCTCAGGGGAGGAAGCCACATTGCCGTATAGGAGAAAGAATTCTACCCAAAGGGGAAGCTCTGACATAGTCACACAGTTCTACGGGTTTGGGGGCATCACGCAGGCGGTAGTCCTTCCTAAGACAGTTGCTTCATCGGCTAAACTGCATCCCATCTAGTACATTTCTACCACTGACATCGGCAAGACGGTCAACCCAGTCAAAGCATGCACATTCTTATTTCTCATTCTCTAAGGCATATGTTAAATTCCTATTTAAATTTTAAAATGTCTTAACACAAAAAGAATAAAAAGAAAAATACGTTCAATGCAGACTTCTTTGAGGGAAAATACTTCTTTTTCTCTAAGACCATCTTAGAATCAGTTCAAAGTTTCATTTTACCTAATGTAAACTTGTACACTTTTGTTCTGTTTGGAGCAAAGAAATATCTTATTTAATCTCTTCTCCGTAGATGATATTTACCTAGAGGGCCTTTGTCATTTTTGATGTTAACTCATATGCACAAATTTACTTTGAGATCCACAGTGATTTTTAAGAGTGAAAAGGGGTCCCCAAACCAACCAGCTTGAGAAGCGTTGCTCAAGATTATCACGAATTTCACAGCGATGTCTCTTGCTTACAGACCCAGGCACAGTATTAGTACGTCAATGCAGATCCCATCCTGAAATATTTTCTGTCGTAGATGCTATAGGTTATTCCCCACATGTGCTGGAATATGAAATTGCTATAGACATGGCAGTCCTCAGCTTGGAATCCTCCTAACTTTGGGTCAATTTAACGATAACTTCAGTGGACAATTCCTTCCCAGGCTTGACTTTGCTCCAGTATCAGATTCCTGTAACCAGTTAACCAGAGCTCTGACTTTTAAGCTAAACTAGTTTACCAGAATATTCCCTTCATCATTCTTTTCTTCTTATTTTTTGTTTCCTTCCATTTTACATCAGAAAATGAAAAGAACCACACGTACCTAACACTGTAAAAGAGGCTTTCAGCGCTTTGATTCATCATCCGTAATAACCCACCGTCAAATCTACGGCTACGTGACCACAGCAGTTCACTGAATTCTCAGCTCCACACAACTGATCTAAGATAACAGCTCATGGGCACCTATAGGTCACCACACCAGATACTGGGGATCCTAATACTAATAGTTAATATTTATTAACGCTACTCTGTAGCAGGTCATTTATAGACAGACTTATGTGAGCCTCATGGAAGCCTGGAGGATAAGTCCTATTATGAACTCCATTTTGCAGATCAGGAAACTCAAGAAATAGGCTCCGAGTGGCTTCATTAATTTTCCCAATGATATAAACCTTGCTTTGAATTCAGCCTCTCAGATGTCAAACTCTTAACCATAATACTGCTGCTAAAATGATAATAATAATAAATTGAGTCTTTTCTGCCTCAGAGAGATTCACATCATCTAGAAGAGGGAGAAATCAATACCCAAAACTGGAAAGTGTTATAAAGTCTCCTGAATGCATTTAAAAATTTTTTCTGAATGTGCAAAAAAATGAAGATCTTATTAAATTAAAATGTTATGGAGGGATGGCAAACAGTGTAAGCGGTTCGACCTGGACGACTGGGGAGACTTTACAAGAGGGTGGTACGGGAACCAGGTCCTGATCCGTGTGTGGGGTTTCCTTCAGAAAAGAAATGTGGCGGTTTTGAGAGGTCAGGAGGGAAGGGGAGCCCAGGGAAGGTTTTGTCATGAATGCAGGTCTATGGTAGTAGAACATGTGAAACAGGGACGGAAAGCTGTGGCCAGGAGCTCAGTGGTCAGGAGGAGAGGATGGTGTGATGGGTCGCGATGGACAGTGATCACGGGATACTGTCTGGGAGGATGACCTTGCCCTCTAGACAGAAAGGAGCCAGCGAGGGCGTGGAAGCTGGAAGAGACTCGCTGAATTGGTGTGTGAGAAGCTCTGGCAACAGTGGAGAAGGCAGACCTGCGGGTAGAGGGATTACTGAGGAAGAAGGGAAGCTTCTGCTTAGTGGGTGGAGTGGTGGTCCTGGCTGGCTGTTTCCGTTTCGAGTGAAGGGCTGGGATGGTTGGTTTGGACAGCTGTCCCAGGTCCCTACTGTAGCTGTGTTACTTCTGCTTCCTCTAAGTGTCCCTCCCAAGTATGGGGATGAACCCCAAGCTCTGGATGGTGGCAGGGTGAGCAGACACAACAGCAGGGACCCTCTCTGTTTCCAAAGCCAGGAGGCATTCTTCCGGGCCACGTCTGTCAGTGTGACCCAGTTTCCTTCTTTCATCACCTGTGTCTGTGCCAGAGATCAGAGTTTACCCAAGACTTCATTCTGCCTCCTTGTGAGTCAAGGTTCTCCCCCGCGGATCCAGCCCTGAGGACGGCCCACTCCATCTGGAGTTCAGGTAAGGTGACCCAGAGGACACACCCAGGGAGCTGTTAGAAATCCAGAGTCTTGGGCCGAACATATACCGACTGAATCAGACTCTGTCACTTAGCACACCCGAGGCAATTCCCAGACACAGCCAGGCATCACTCTCACAAATACAAAACGCTGCTAAAGCCTATGGAACAGTCTACCAGGATTTCTTTTCTTTTTCAAATACTTACCAATTTCTCACAAGGTATTTCCAAACTATCTTGATGATGGAATGACCTCCCCCATCCAGCATCAAGCTTCTTTTCCGTCCTTATTTCTCACTCTTACACTTCCTGGTGACGCTCTCGGGGTCCTGTGAGGTCATTGCTCTCTGCTGAGATCCCACGGTGATTTCTCTCTGCGCTGGTGGCTGACGCTGCTTTGATTCCACACTCTCTGTCTGCTCACTTCTACCCATTCCTTGAAAAGTGCACCAATTATTTTATTAATTTGTTGACTGTCCCCTGTCGACTTAAAAAACATGCACAACCGAAAAGTTGAGAGTTCCGTTTTATTCGGTGGGAATTTTTAGGACTTCAAGCCCGGGGGGCAGCATCTCTAGTAACCCTGAGAGAACTGCTCCGAGGAGGTGAAGGGGAAGACAGGTTATATAGGAGTTTTGCAACAAAGGGCATGTAGTTTGAACATCAAAGGATTATTGTTAATTAAAGAAAACTAGCTATCCCAAGTTAAGGGATATAGCGCTTTTCTAGGTATGGGAAGATGCAAGAGTCTGGGCTCAGTGAAATCATTCCTTTGATGGGCACCTCAGCTCCCTGGGGCCAGTATCCTGTGTTTTCACATCTGAGTTTCCTCAGGGCTCACCGTGGGGAGTGGCCGCAGTCTGACGGCTGCTGATGGCAGGTGTTCTTTCCTTCCTGAGTTTCCTTGGGGCTCACTTTGCAGGGCTGCAAGCGCTGATGCCTGTGACATCCTTTGTTTCCTGATATGGCAGGAAATCTTCCATTTCTCACCCCAAACCCAGGGATCTTTACTTCCTGAATTTGCACACTACTTACAGTTTTACTCATACATGGTTTCAAAAAATTAAACTTATTTAAAAATTGAATTGTTTATAAGCTTATCAATTAGAGAGTGATCTTGAAGGCATTGACCAAAAAGTGCTGAAAACCCGGCAGGTGAAGAGCAAGTATTTGTTGAATGAGAAAACGTCCTAGTGGATGAAATCCCGGAGTGATCGATGGCTTCCAGTGTTCATGACTTCCTTTCCCCACCCTCACCCCCAGCCTGGACCCGCAGGGCCAAGAACTCCCCTCCCTCTACCCCAACTGTGATTTCCGTGGGTCCTTCTCTCCTGAAGTTGGTTCCAAGAGGGTCAGCTATAAGCTTCCTGAGAGCAGAGGCCATGACAAATTTCTTTCTTTACCTACAAAATTTGGAATTTTGTCTTGCACAGAGTAGGCCCCAATACAAGACTGTCGATTAATTGAAAAGCATTTACCGCGTGGTAAATGTAATACAGACAATACAATCTGTATTGATTAAGTTCCCTTCTGATCTCTTGCCCTAGATCTCTGATCTAGTCTTCTGATCTCTATCACAAGACTAGACACCCCTCTCCAGTTTTCTGGAGTAATAGTAGAATGCACATTTAAACACTTGCTAAATACTTCTAATTATGATGGTGGATTGCCCACCACTTATAAGGGTGAATGTTGGAGAAGTTGCTTCTAAAACAATTATTATTCCTACTTTTATCTTTTGTGGTGGAAAATAACTGGGGTCCAGAGGTTTAAGACGACTAACACTAACCATCTAGAAATTTCAGAAGAGGCATCGGCTTCATAGGTTGCTGTGACTCAGCCTGGTTAACCAAATGGAGAGAAAAAAATGCTCCATGAAAAGGATGGAGGATGTTCCTACGGATTCATTGAAGCCACTGGGTACTTACCCTCTTCACAGAGAGGAAGAAAGCCATCCTTTTCCGTTTACTCAGATTTTCTCTTACTGCTTTCATTATTCAGCCAGTCGTTCAAATAAAACATTCTAGTGATATTACACTAAATCCATTGTAAGTGCAGCCCCTAAGGGTGACTTCTTTCTAGCTAGAGTTTCTGAACAGAAACTTGATTTGTTTTGCCCTCACAGCAAAGTAGAAAGCAAACACTCCACCGCCAGTGGGTGAAACAGGATTAACGATTTAATAGTCGTGCCATCTCTTCTTCACAATGAGCCTCCTTCCTTTAAACAAAATAGAAGGGAAATAGATGATGTAAGGGTGTGGGTCACCCGAGAGCTATAGATGCCTGTTACCAGGGAAACCAGGCACAGTCAAGCACCTCCCTTCAAGTCTCTGCTCTGTGGCTGGTGAGGACGTGATTTGGTGAGGGTTTTCATAACTAGCCGGGTACACGAAGACCTCAAGAGGTCTATAAAGAGAAGAAATATGGGGCGATCAAATGTGCCATCACTAGGGAACTTCAGGGAATCTGTTACCTTGAATTTGAATTTTAGATAAGTCTGAGGAGTTTGGGCACCTTTGAAAAACCATAGAGACCTGCACGGGTTTGTAAGCCAAGCAGATTGCGTCTTCTGGGTGCAAGGATGCGGGAAGAGGGGAGCCCCAGAGTCAGAAGTGCTGGACCTACTCCGTGTCTGCTTAATTCACTCCCTGAGCTTTCCCCCGACAATTCATTTACGCCCCTTACCCCCTGACTTTCCCCGCGTCTCTATAAAACGTACCCTAACACTGGACCTACTTCAGTCAGATATAGAATCAGAGGACAATGAAGTGTGTGAAGCCCCTGGGAATCAACCACACTTTTTTTTAATCCAGGTGTTAGATGGTTACTGCTGTTGCTGCCCCTTATTTCACAGGGTAGAGGAAGGAAGGACTGAAGTCTGAGAATGGGGTGTCTCCCCACACAGACCTGGAAAAAGTGAGGATACCCGCATGTCCCCTCCCAGAGGGAGTCTCCTGTTCTGCTCAATTGCAAATAAAAGCCCCTCCCCCCCCAAGGAATCACATCAGTGGGGATACACACCTTATTCTGCAAACAATCACGTCATTGGATGAGAACTCGATGTTCCCGCCGGTGCTGACACTGCTGGGCCATGTGCACATGCCCCTCCCAGGGCAGGGCCGCCCATCAGCGGCTGTGAAAGGGAGAACGAGTAGATTCCAGCTCCCAGAGTTAGTGCAGGTGACAAATGAGAAGTGAAAGGAAAATGCTGGAAAGAAACCAGAGATGTATAAGGGCACTAAGAGGTTCTGTGGTTTGTTTGTTTGTTTGTTTGTTTATGGTGGGTTCTCACCGTGGTTCAGTTTTCCAAGGAAAAAGGCCTGTGAATATTTCTGCTAACGTTGGCAATGGGTGGAAGGCACTTAGCAGCAGCAGCTGTCACAGACGGGGAAGGTCTGCGTGAGGCCCTTATGAGCCCAGCTGGGGGACTGTTTACCCCTGAGCTGAGATCCCAAGGCCAGCCAGCACCTGTCCCCCGGGCCCCGCTTGGATTCTGGGCAAATCACTACAAGATCCTAGCATTCCAATACCGGCAAAGACCACCACCCTAAAGGCCAAGCTTATCAGGGTTTTCTCTCAGTGACTCATATTAATTAAAACACTTTTCATTCCAAACATTAAAAATCTGTTTTACAAAAGGGACATCATTTTTTTGTGTATAGAAGCTTCTTATAACCCATATTATTATAATAATAACAACTATAACCAAAATGTGCACTGATTAGGAAACTGACATAAAAGGTAAAAAATATTTAAGTACCTGCTATGTGTCAAGGACAGGAAATAGGTAATTTTATCCTATGTAGGCCTCACTAAAGAACTTCATAAACAGATGTCATAGTCGCTCTTTGCGGGTGATTTTTCTAAGTGCTCTTACCTTTGCTGTCATTTTATCCTAAAAACTGCCCTGTAAGATGTATCACATAACACAAGGCAAAGGCTGGAGAAAGCAAAAACCTTAATGGCATATTGCTGTTGCCTGACTTTTAAGCTACAAGAGATTCTCCAATATGTGGTTTTGGTTACCATTTTATCTCAAATCCCATGATATACAAAGAGGTAATTCAATTGCTTAGAACACTGTATGAAATTATCTTTATTGAATCTAACAGGAACAATGGAAACAAAAATTAAAATTACAGTTGAAACTTACACATTTTACGTGAATTGATTAGCAATTTCTATATAATGTCAAAACCATTAGTTCAGAATAAAAAATCGTACCAGCTGGGTTTTTTGGCAAGTAACACATTGTGCATTTAGATGGAGGATTATTTAAAAGATGAAGGAAGTGTAGATCCAGATGCTTTATGTGTGTGTGTGTGTGTGTGTGTCTGTGTGTCTGTGTGTGTGTGTGTGTCTGTGTGTGAGATCTGTGATGGTGTGCAGGAGAGAAACAGGAGAGAGTGGGAAGGAAGGGACCCTGCCCCTTATTTAATCATAATATTCTGCAAATCCCAAACTGAGAAGCTTCTCTGAAACACACAGACTTCCAACAGAGGGTTTTTCAAGGGAATTTTGTCCTGTTTTTAATTTAGTTACTAAGCCCAAAAGTAAATGAGCCCTGGGCCAGGAGGAGGGGACAAACCACACCATATCCCCAATGGGGTACATCATAAGAAGCACCTGGATTTTGTTCACTTCCACAAAATAAGGGTTAAATAAAAAACACTAAAATACAATAATATAAAACCTATAGAGAAAAGAGTTTAAAAATACTCTTTCTCTAAAAGTAATTTAAATAATTTACTTTGAGTTTAGATGTGGTGATGTACATTAGCTGTTAGAGAGTTGGACATGGCAATTCAGTGAGGAAAAACAAGAAACTAAAAGAAATAGAAAATGATTCAGTCTCAGGAAAAACTTTGGGAGGACTTACTAAAGGCAGTGGTACGCTTTAATCTCCTGAACTATTTATTCTCAAGTTGAACTTTTACTAATCGCATTTTATTCTGTAAAGACAATGACAAATGTAGGGAAAAAAGCCTATACTGTAGACATTTTAAAATGAAATTGGCACTTTTTTCCTAAGGTTATGGGGGAAAAGGATTTGGAAACCACAATTTGATGCCCAGCTAAACTACCACTCAGGACACTAAAGTATATTTCAGACATGAGTGATCTTAGATCATTTACATTTGGTAGTTATAAAAAAAAAATCAGTACATACTCAACATCCCCCAGTAATCCAAGTAAGTAGACATGAGATCCAAGGAACAGAGACCTTAAACCAAACATGCTTTGAAAAAAACAGAGCAAAAAATAAATCCTTTGGATTACAGATGAGTAATTATTCCAAACTAAACAATTCAAACAATGAAATGATATTTTTAAAAGGTTATCTTATTTACATTGATTTTCTCAATTATATAGAAAAGTAAGTAGAAAACAATGGGAAAATGACCAACAATTCTTTGTAAGAAAATTAAGGTCCACAGATAAGTGAAATGAAACAATATGAAATGCTATAATTTGGGGCAGTCAACTGATAGAAGGTTAGGTAGGTAAGGAGGGAGAGAAAGGAGAGAGAAATAAAGACTGCATTGGCCTTGATGCTTGAAACGTTCTGGAATGACTCTAGTTGGTTGAGTTGTAATTTCCAAGGCTGCCATGACCTTACACAGTTCAATCGTTAAATGCAGCTACATATTCATAAGAGTGTTCATGCCATTACTGATTTCCTATTTTAGAAATCACCTATAAGCAAGCACAAAATTACTGAAAAAATTAAAATGTCAAGGTACTGATAATTTTTAAAAAAAAGGATTCAAGTGAGACATATAAGGATAGTCAAGGGAGAATAGGTAAAGGATAAAGTATACAGGGCACTAATTGTTTTATCTTATGGATGTGGAGGGTTTCTGGTTACTTCAAGAGACTCAGAAATACAGATAAATATTTAAAGGTGTAACTGGATGTGGACATAGTGCCTTACCTTCCTCATCTCTTACAGCAGTAAGTCATTATATAAGATCTGAAATCAAGCGTATAAACGCTTTAATGGCAGTTATAATTACAGTGGTAAAAAGGCAAATTAAAGATCGTTTCTTCTGAGAAGTAGGTTGGAGTTGAAGACCAGAATATTTTCTTTTCTATTTAATAGCATTCTGTAAGTTTTGAGTTATCGAGCCATATTTATGTATTACAGGTCCACAATCCCTTGACCAAGTCACGTGGGAACAGATGTGTTTCAGAGTTAAGAACTGTTTCATATCACATAACTTATCAGTAGGGTCTGGGATAGTACCTCATAATCACTCTACACATGGGGTCCAGGTTATAACCAGTCTCACATGAGTTTAGGACAGATTTGACTGTAAAAACTTCATTTGTCAAAGCTTTGTGGATTTTGTAATTGCAGATAAGGAAGTGTGGACCTGTAAGTAGCCATTAGAATTAAATATACACACATAGTTTCTGAGAC
The DNA here is from genome assembly GCF_011762595.2 of Tursiops truncatus. NCBI lineage: Eukaryota > Metazoa > Chordata > Mammalia > Artiodactyla > Delphinidae > Tursiops > Tursiops truncatus. Next base: position 86,458,180 of record NC_047046.1, on the reverse strand, counting down.
AGAATCAAAGTAAACTCACACCGTCCACTTTCCTTTGAGCCAACTTACATTTTCCTTTTCAGCTGAAATTGTACTGGGGTGAAGTAAATGATAAGACATGATGACCAAAAGCATTTTCCCTTTTGAAATAATAAACTACACATATTCATGTAGCCATGACCACAGTGATGAAATGCTAGAGCAATTTCAGAAAGAACATTTGGTCACAAGCAGGATAAAGGCTCTGTTTGGGTTTTGATGATAGTGTTTCCATTCGTTTGGCCAAGGACATGGGACATTAGGACCACTCCAGTTTGCGACAGAAGAAGCAAGGAACCCACATCGCTTGCAGTTCACAAATGTGTCCACTCTGCCTTTTTTGACATAACTATTTTTTTTTCATTTTTTTTTCTACTAAGGACTATAAGGATTTACTTCCAGGAAGGAAAAGAAAAGCTCCCGTTCCAGATGAACAAAGAAATGGAGTCCAGTAATAGACAGTACAATTACACCAAACGCCAGGGAATGTTTACAGATGCAAAAGCCAGAGAAGAAGACACCCACTACATACACTGAAGAGACACAGAGTTGTTAAGCTAGAACTTCAGAGATGCAGAGTCAATGAAGATGATCGCCACCCGCGAGTTCGAAATTACTTAATCAGGAAGTATTATTTGGGTGCTTGATGGGAACCAGGCAGCATCACATGACTGCAGAGAAAGGAGCACAGGAAATGTCCTCCAGGAGCTTACAAGATGGGAAGAGAGAGTGGACGTCGGACATAGAGCATCTGTGCCGGGACGTTGGTGATCAGAGATAAAAGGATGACTGTAGGTAGGGTTACCAGAGTCAAGCTTTACTGAAATGTTAGGCCTGGATTTGAGCCTTTGAAGGCAAGGTAAAGATGAGACTGTCGGTTTCAGGAAGCCCCATCCGACATCATGACCCCATCACAGATCTGACCTGCGATTGGCTGGTCTAGTTACTGTGATAAGCGAAAGCTCTGAAGCCTCCGTAAAGTGTTATTTGAGTGTGAAAAGTCATCCTTGAGGATGGGGATGAGAGTCCACCCGGCTACTCACGCGTCTTGGGTTTGAGGATGCGGAAGGGCCACTAGTCCTGAGACTCGGCCGTTCCTAGGTCCTCAGCTTGTTCCTGGATCCACAGTTCTCTTCATGAAGGTTGCAATGACCACTATCACTGAGAAAAGGGCTGCTTTGTGTAGAGCCAGAGGTTGAGATAAGGTACAGTAAACACAAACAGGAATCACCTATATGAAATACTCCATGGCCATTTGGCTTGGAATGTTTGGAAGGGAATTGAGGTCAAGTGGTAAGTTTTGAGAAAAAGAGAAGATTTAGAATGGATTGTGGGGACTTCCCTGGCAGTGCAGTGGTTAAGAATCCGCCTGCCAATGCAGGGGACACGGGTTCGAGCCCTGGTCCGGGAAGATCCCACGTGTCGTGGAGCAGCTAAGCCCGTGCACCACAACTACTGAGCCTGTGCTCTAGAGCCCGCGAGCCACAACTACTGAAGCCTACATGCTGCAACTACAGAAGCCCGCGCACCTAGAGCCCATGCTCCGCAACAAGAGAAACCACCGCAGTGAGAAGCCCGCGCACCGCAATGAAGAGTAGCCCCCGCTCGATGCAACTAGAGAAAGCCCGCACGCAGCAATGGAGACCCAACGCGGCCAAAAATAAATTAATTAAATAAATAAATTTTTAAAAAATTATTAGAATGGATTGTGACCAGACTGCATGCACCAGGCAGGATGTGATGAGTTTGGAGATTATTCTATAAGGACAAGTATTGGTCAAATGTATAGGGAAGAGAGGGGAGATTCAGGAAAAGATTTTAGGAAAACAAATGAGATTACAATGTATAAACTGGATGAGAGGAATAAAAACACCGGACAGAAATAATGGGTTTAATAACCTAAGTTTGAAGGAATGGAGAGTTAGACCGTAATGGGACGATTGGAAATTATGTAACATTGAAAGTGAAGTAAATTTTAAGCTAACTCCATGAGGATGTGATGACAATGATGAGCTATAGGGGGTGAACGAGAAATCCCAGGTGGTTTCCTGAGCTTTTATTTTTTTAACTTTTTTGGCCGTGCGGCTTGTGGAATCTTAGTTCCCAGACAAGGGATCACACCCACACCCCCTGAAGTGGAAGCGTGAAGTCTTAACCACTGGACCGCCAGGGAAGTCCCAGTTTCCTGAGCTTTTAGGTTTGGGGACAGAGTCTTGAGAAACAGCTGGCTTGAAGACAAAAAATCCATTTGGCTTTCAATGATGAGGCGAGTATGGTGCGTTCAAGTAGAAATGTTTAACAGATCGCGAGAGAATGGGAGGTAGAATCTGGATGGACATAGATCCAGGATCTGCTTGGACCCATAGGAGCTGGTGTAATCATTGAGAAAAGAAGAATCGCAAAGAAACGCAGGACACGGAGTCACGTGGCAGGCACACTTGGAGTGTGGGGAAGAAAAGAAACCAATACAAAAATGAGAGGAAGAAAAGGCCGGAAAAATGAAAGAGAAAGTTGGAATGTGTATGACCACAGGAGCTAAGGGAATTTCAAGGCCACCTGTCAGATGCTGCAGAGAGGTCCAGGGAACTGTAACCAGCTCAACAGGACCAGGACAAATCCACCACCACCACCAGGAGAAAAATCCATCACTTACTGCGGACGGGTCAGCAGAATGAAGATAATTGGCTTTCCATGTTTAGGTGTGTTTTCATAGATAGACTCTTCATATGTGCTTCCTTCGGTAAGACCTGATACGGTATTTTTAAGACTTTATTTCCAATAATTCCTACGGCAAGGCTCATTCTCTTGAACATGTTGGAAAATACAAAAATCTAAGATTGTTACGAAAGTAGATTCCATTTCCACTCTGTCCCCTCAGATTGGCAGACATTCCCAGCCTAGATCTTTCTGTCTCCCCGTGTCCCTCTCCTCCCCCTTCCGCACTTCTTCTGAGCAAGTAAGGCAGTGGGGGCAGTACAGGCTCTGGATGGGACCCATCCCCCTCCAGGTTCTCGTCCTCACTTTTGTGACTTTGGGTAAGCAGATGATTCTCTGCAGCCAGGTCTCCTCATCTATAAAGTGGGGCTGGCAGCGGCGCCGGATTCACAAGCTGTTTGACGAACACATGGGAAGCGCTGACAGCAGGTCTTGCCACACGGTAGACGCCACTCTCCTCCACTTGGCGCTTGCAGGGGGTCAAGTTTGTACACAGAAGTCCCTGCTGTAGAGAACATGTGACGGTGTTCGGTTTCCCGGCTTTAACTTCCGCCAACGTTCTCTGTGTTTCCATGGAAGGATCGTTTCCCTCCCACATGCCAGTGGCTAACCCACCCAAGCTCTGTGGGTACCTACACAGGAGTTGCTTCACAGCCCAGCCCATGACCAAGCCAGGCCAATCAGTGCCAGCAAAGCTGAACCCCGCATCTTTGCTTGAACTCTGCTGCACACGGGCGCTCTCTGCTCCACATTCTTGAACTTGAACAGATGCTGGAGGGAGCTGCTCTGACCGTTGACTGCTGTACCCCCTGCCTGTCTGAGGATGGACACAAGAGGGCAGAAAGCAGAGCAGAAGGACAGAGAGGGAAACCGAGCCAGGAAGACGTCATTTTAGCTCTGGAGCAAAGCAGGCATGAAGCTTCTTAATCCAAGACAATTATTTTTTGTTTAAATCAACTGTGAGTTCATTTTACATCACTTTACATTAAAAAAAAAAAATGACCCAACTCCTTAATGGTGGAGCCTATTACTCAGTAAGACTCACCAGGAAGTCTAATTAAAGGGGAAAACACCTTAAGACTCTTTTTACTGAGGATCTAGAGTCTGTGATCAAAGAGGGCAACACCCGCGTACCTGCACCTGTTACCCATTGATCTGAGGACCACAGACTCCAGAGCCCCAGAGCTCTGCACCGTAAGTCTCGGGTTGTGCCTATTTTGTGTAAATCATTCATGTTTTTATTAGTTTGACTTTTGAGTCATTTTTAAGTGAATTATTTTTATCTCTCAAATCGATTGTTACAAGATACAGTTATTGCAGCCTCAGCTGTGGTGTTTCCTAAGAAGAATTTGAGAATTACAAAGAAAAGTCATCTATGCCTCTCTCTAGCTGTCGGTTGACTTGGAATTTAAGAAAGAAGGTGTGATCCCTGAGTGGGCTGCCCACACAGCCTGGTTTGGCCAGAGGACCCGTCTGACCTCTGTTGTAGGAAGAAATTGTAAATCTGCCTCCTTTTCACTCTCAAATGTGTCCTTGTTTGGATAACAGATTAAAAGTTCACTGACCTATCAAAAGTTTACAATCTGTCTACATCACTATCTATTAATGTGTAAAAACTCGTGAACGACACGCATTAAATCAATATATTGAAGAGTCCGCCATAAAAATCCAGCACATCTCAAATACCCTATAAAGATAATAACTCAAAGCTTTGACATGTACCGTGTAATATTTTTAAACATACAGAAACATACTGTTAATCTCTTTTCTTATCCCAGTTCTCAAGGTATATATAAATAAAATAAATATTATATAAAGTACAGACCGACTCAACTCAGTGGCTAACTCACGTCGGTCAGTGAAGTTTTCATATTTTCTGCTGAAGTGCACGTATCTTGAAAATTTTGGTAAGACTGTTATAATTTAATATTAATGATTTTTAAAATTTTTAATTTGCATAAGCGCTTGGATCTGCTAAACATTATATTTATGGAGACCTCTCTAAACACTGATTAAAGGCTTTCAAGCAAAGAACTCGAGGCAGACCAAGTAAATCAAAGGGGACTGCAGATTCACGGGAAGGCAACTATGAATTCCAAAGACTTAGATAAAAACCTGGCAAATCATTCTCATGTGATGCCAACGACATTACATCTGGAGACATTTTGAAAATACATGTTTTAATTTTCTACCTGCAACGTGTTATACTTGGGGCTCAGATTTCTTCCTCTTCTAGAAAATTCTTTCATCATGTATTAATTACAATCCAGTACGACAAGAACAAGAAAAGAACGTGCAGCCTACACAGCTTACAGAGCACAGGTCTCCACGAAGCTGACGCAAAGCCAGGGAACAGGCAGCAGGAGTTTACGGTTCCTGATCTCCACCGGGTCTCTTAGTTTTAACAGAAATCTGTAGAAAAACGAGTGTGCTTTCATTTGCTACATTGTTTACAGCATGACTTTACAAAATGTCTTGGTGTTATGTGACTTCACATTCATTCACAATGTGGTACAACATTCTACTATATTAGCTTATCTCAAAAATTTATGCTGTCAGAGTATTTAGTACTCATACATGTCATTCCACTTGTGATATCCACTGTATTTATCTACTCTGATAGATGCAAAACTCTTAATGAACATAGAAGCAGAGCAACAGAAGTTCTAACGGCACTGAAATTGTCTTGGGCTCAGAGTCCCGGGTATTATCAAAACTAAAAGCCAAAGGCACCTTCTAGGACAAAACCTTGCACTTACAATAAAAGTAAGATCAGAGACAGGGAAGGTCTAGATAAAAGGAAGGAGAAGAGAGGAGAAAAGAATCTCAGAAATTATGAGTCCCTATCTGATATCACATGCTGAAACCCACATAAAAAGGGCCAAAAAAATAAATAAGTAAAACAAGCCTAGAGTTTTTGAGGGTTCGATCCCTCAGAAAAATGGAAATTAATTTTACTTAAAAAATAGTCAAAAGAAAACATTCTCAGTCAATTCTCATACAAAATCATAAGAAAAAGACTTAAGAACAAAAGAGTCTCTAGAGACAATAAAAGCAGGCCAGAAGACTTTTTTTACAAAACAGTTTTACCACAAAGGAAAACACAGAGCAGCCTCACTCATGAGACCTCAATGCAAGAATCTGAAATAGAAACACACCAGGAACAAGGAGGTTTATTCGAGAAATACAAGGTGGCTCGGCATTTTAGAAAGCCTATTAACAAAATTCGTCATATTAACAGAGGTAAGGGAAAATCAAATAATTTTCATAGATATAAAAAAGACAGTTGGCAAAATTCATCATGTATTCATCTTAAAAATATTCAGTGAATAGAAATACTTTTTTAATATGCTTCAACCCAAAGACAATATTGCTCTTAATGAGAAAAAACTTGAGGCTTCCTTGAAAGTTAGACAAGGCAATTAGAAAAGAAAAAGCAATCAGAGACATAGCAATTAGAAAGGAAGAAATAAGCTAACTTGCATTTCTTATGGAAACACCCTAACAAAAATAAGAGAATTTCACAAAGTAGCATATTTTAAAATTGACATAGATGAACTGGGAGATTGGGATTGACATCTATACACTAATATGTATAAAATGGATAACTAATAAGAACCTGCTGTATAAAAAAATAAATAAAATAAAATTCAAAAAAATTAATAAAAACCAGCTTATCAATTAAAAAAAATAAAATAAAATTGACATAGAGAAATAGCCTTTCTATATACAAACGAAAATAGGCTAGAAGACATAATGGTGAATAACAGCGAAAAAGAAGAAAAAGAAAAGAAAATGTCTAAGTATATTTAGCTATCACAAAAATATTCAAAAATACACAAAAATAATAAAAAATCAGAATTTAAAATTTTAGAGATGTCATTAACAACAGCACCAAAAAATGAAGTACAAAGATATAAAGCTAACAGAGCAGGTACAGGATCTATTTGTGGAAAACTACAAAAGTCTGATGAAAGTAGTCAACCATCTAAATAAGTGGAGAGCTATCCCATGCTCATGAAGTAGAGGACTCCATATTGTTAAGATGTGGAAGAATTCCAAATAAATCAGGCAGACATTCCTCCCACGAGGAGGTGAAGCCTGATTCTCCACGAGTGTGGACTGCACATAATGGTTTCCCTCCAAAGATTACAAAACGGAAATGGGGGAAAAAAAGAGTAAATTTGTGGTTGGAAAATGGGAGAAACACTAACTCAGTGAGGTATTCAGACTCTGTAACATCAGTGTAAGTACGTACCCTGATACGTTATGATGTGACCATTGATGAAAAAAATAGCTACATGGGGGATTGTGAAATCTCCTGTGATATAAATGCTTAAAATAACGAAAACTATATAAAATAGACACACCCACTGTGCCCACTGCGTCTAATTGGAGCTGGATGTCAACATATACATGCAAAAATTTGTCATAATAATGAAAACATTCTCTAAAATTCAACAAATTAGAGTCCCATTTTTTTAAATTAAAACTAATCAAAAAGAATTTAAAGTGTCTGTGTGACCAATGACAGCTTAAAATAAGATAAAGGATAATTAATTAATAGGAGATGTTAATAGCATATTTTAATATATAATCAGAAGATATAAAGAAAGCCGTGCCAATTAGCTGACATTCAGCAGACTTAAAGGCAATTAATATATTTTTATGTACAATTCCAAATTAATCAGAGAAAATCAAATTAAATGTAAAATTTGACAGGCACCTTTACACGCTCTGTTACCTACCAGCTATCGGCTAGATGTGGAGACAGGGAATTCTCACCCACTCCTGATGAGAGTGCAAGCTTTTTTTTTTTAAACATCTTTATTGGAGTATAATCGCTTTATGATGGTGTGTTAGTTTCTGCTTTATAACAAAGTGAACCAGCTATACATATACATATGTCCCCGTATCTCCTCCCTCTTGCGTCTCCCTCCCTCCGTCCCTATCCCACCCCTCTAGGTGGTCACACAGCACCGAGCTGATCTCCCTGTGCTATGTGGCTGCTTCCCACTAGCTATCTATTTTACATTTGGTAGTGTATATATGTCCATGCCACTCTCTCACTTTGTACCAGATTCCCCTGCCCCCTGCCCGTGTCCTCAAGTCCATCCTCTACATCTGTGTCTTTATCCCTGTCCTGCCCCTAGGTCTTGAGCATTTGGAGAGCTGATTTTCAGCCCATCTCCTTCTCTTCCTCACTCCCCAAGGAATAGGATTCCAAGCCATCGAGGATGGGTCACAGGCAGTCGGGGACGAGTAAACAAGGTTTGACAGGCCACGGGGAGCTCACAGGCTCCTAGGCTGCAAAGTGTTAATAATTCCAGACTTGCTTCAAGATTTTGATTCAGACACATTGAAGACAGCAATAAAAACAAGAGTACACTCTTGGTATGGCCTTACCTGCATTCCACTTTGGTTGATATTATCATAAGAATTTATGGAGCAATATAAATGCTGACTTAGTTTTTCTTCATTCATTCCACCACTCACAAGAGCAAACGATTTCTTCTCTTCCTACGTGGCAGTTCAGGAATGAAGAACCGTCAGAACCTTGGGGCATGGCCAGCACGGGTGTTCCTCAGGGCTCACGCCGCCCTCCACATCACTCACGCCCGCAGGAGATGCTCTGTTCCTCCTACAGCAAAGAGGTTGCTCGCTTCACCTTCACCCTTACCTCTTCCTTCTCCAAGCCTTTTTAGGGTCAGAATCTCTAGCCAATCTCCCACCAATGACCTGAACCCACCACTCTGTGGCTTGAATTGTGTCCCAAAACAGATACATTCAAGTCTAACCCTGGTCCCTGTGAAGGTGGCCTTATGGGGAATGAGGGTCTTTGCAGTTGTAATCAAGCTAAGATGAGGGCCTGCTGGTTATGGTTGGGCCGTAAATCCAATGGGCGGTGTCCTAACCGGGAGAGGGAGATTGGAGACCTGCAGGGACGCAGGGGGAGGAAGGAGGCAGAGCTCGGAGTGATGCTCCCACAAGCCAAGGGTTCCAGGAGCCAGCAGGTGCTGGACACGGCAGGGAGGAGTCTCCCTGGGGTCTGCAGGGGGCGTGTGGCCCTACCAACAACTTGATCAGGCTTCTGACCTCCAGGACTCTGAGAAAACACACTTGGCTGTGATAAGCCTCCCAGGGGTGGTCATTTGTGACAACAGCCATGGGACCTTAGACAGCCACCAATGGCCCCTTTTATTTCCCCCCAAACCATTGTAACTGAAGTTTCTCTAAAGAGCTTCATCTCTTTCTCAGAAGTTCTGTAAGAAGATGCCAGTCTCTCTCTGAAAAATTGTGAAGGCAGTGAGCGGACAAGGCAAACGTCACAATTAGAAGGTTGGCCCTGTTTTGTCGCATCATCTGGAGAGTTTGGTGCAAACCCTGTCCCCTTGTGGGCTGCTGAGGCCTGAAATATGTATGTATACAAACTGGGTCAACGTCATTTATTCCATAATTAACGAATGCATGATATATGTGGCCCTTTAAGAAATAATACATGAATCAAGTCAAACCGCCGTGCGAATAGCCAAGCAGTCCTCCCCAGGAAGCAGCATGAACTTAACGCAAGACAAGCAGTGGGCGTTTCCAGAGGCCACGCGGAAGGAAGGTGTATGACAATTAACTGGAGAGACACAACACGACAGCTCCTGATTCTCCATTTTGATTCCTGTTCAGGTTTAATTTTGCCCCCGTGTTCAGACACTACTCCCTAATCAACCCTACCCTTACCAGGCATTTCTGGAATAGATGGAAGCTGCAAAACTCTAAAATACATTTAGCAAAAAAAAAAAAAACAAACCCTGAGCAATTTTCTTTTGAGTATTCTCAGTATATTATTTCTCATGCAGATGAATAATGCAATGACTGTTCCAATCGGTATCTGGGAAGGCATGAATGCGTGTTTCGAATGACTGTTTTTCCTCAGGTGCTCTCCTCTCTTCACATTCTTTTTGGCTTTCAAAAACTAACTGTTCCTATGGAAACAATAATGGTACTGCTTTGCCCTAAGAACAGTACATAAGACAAAGATGATTGTATATTAAAAAATGTCTTTTAGTTTCAGGCTTTTTTAAATCCCCAAAACAGCTATAAATATTTATCCATTATTATCTATAGCATCAAAAAATTAGAAAAAATCGAAAATAAGACTATTCTTTGAATTAGACCTAAATATTTTTCAAAGTTCTATTTCCTGGTGAAATAAAAATTTCGATCCTTATTTCATTTGTTTGTTAACTTATCCACTCAACAAATATTTATTAAATGCCTGCTCTTTGGCAAAGATACAGAATTTATCACAGTGCATTTATCATCTGTTAGAAAATATGATGCGGCTTTGACAGAAATATTAATTGTGCGCCTTAAAAATTCTTTTGTCCTTAAGGAAGAAGAAAGATTAAAGTATCTTTTAAATTTTTACATTTTCAGAAGGATTATTTTAAAAGCTTAATTACCAAAAGAAATTATTGTAGTAAAACTCAACTTCTGAGTTTTGTCAATTGCTGTAGCATCTCATTACATTACTTTTAGTTAATTATTTTTCATCTTTAGAGCTGAAACTTAAGTGATCCTAAAATAGCTCACAAACAAAGACATTAATTCTGAGATACTTGAAGCAGGCCCACTGCTGATCATTTATGAGAAAAGATACTGATAATTTATGAGGAATGAAGCAATAGACATATATTTCATTCTCAAGATAGTTTAAGTTAAATCAGTCTGATTTGATTAGAATTCACAGAGATATTTTATAGTCAGGTAAGAAATGACTCACCTGATTGCTTAACTGTACAGTTTTAAGGCTTTTTTCTCATTTAAATAATTTACATTTATCCTAATAAAAATCTGTAATTCAGAGCGAAGAAAGGCACTCATTTTCATAATGAGCTTTGTTCAGTGTGAAAGTCGATTTTAATTGGATGTCAAAGGACGTATTCTTTGGCATCAGACAATTGTTCATTAACCAGAGGCCCACAACTTAATTTGCAGAAGAAGCAGGAAAGGAACTGGGGGAAGCAGCTTAAACAGAAGCTTAAATATGCATCTTGGTTGAATAAAGTGCACACAAAACACAACCGTTGATTATAATGTAATAAAATTGAACTGCACTGGACAAAGCACCTTATCTCGCTGTACATAATTTCAATGTGTTTAGAGGCAAATTCTGGCAGGGATTGGCATTTTCTTAGTACTAAATCCCTGTATGAAAATTTTACATGAAGCTAGGAATCGTTCTTGCTTCTGCATTCCATGTAATAAATGTTCTATAAACATTTACTGATTAAAGGGTGGTCTTTTATCAGTAACCATCCAGTATGGATCAGTAAGTAACTGGGAGCTGAAAATGGGGGGCTTTGGGCTAGTGATTTAGGCAGAGAGAGACAAAAGTGCTGGTTAAGAACAGCAGTAACAGGGTGGCAAATGCCGGTCCACACAGTGTTTGTTCTTTTCTCCTCTTTGCCCTTAATTAGGGGAGGGTGAAAGTAAAGGACGTGGGGCCTGAGGGGGGATCAGGCAGGTTTGGAGACAGCGTGATGACGTGGCTTTTATAATGTCTGAGACGTTATTTTTCTTTTGAATCCTTAGTTTTCTGATGTACAAAGCGGGATGATGACCATGTTCACTCCATGGAATTCTTTGACGAGAAAATGAGTAAATACCTATCAAATGCAGAGCCGAGTATGGCATATAAAATAAACAAAAACGTATCGGCACACTCTCCTTCCATCCCTCAGAGCAAATTCACACCTTCCCAGCTGGAAAGAAACGTTTTTGAATGACAGAGGGAGCGAAATCATTTGCAAATATTTGGGGTGCAAAGCGGGTGTGTAGAAACGGAAGTCTGTATAAGGAAGGTGGCGTGGTTTCATGATGCGGAAGTAAACATCTTTATAGTCCTTCCTTTCTCCCACAGATAAAAAAGAATTAGGACCCAAAATAAACACCATCGTTAATGACAGAGGTGCCAGACGCAGGAAGAAAGAAGGTGGGTGGAAGACCAAAAGGCTTAGCAGAGCCAAGGATGGAGAACAGGCTGCTTGAGGACCGAGGAGAGGGACGCTGGCTCACCCAGCAACGCAGCAAGCGACCGAGGGCTCTTTGTTGGAGACACTCAAGGACACCAGAGAGACATGGATGCCAGCAGGTCGGCGACCCAAGTGAGGACAGAGGGAAGGCCGCCCCCTCACGCCCACCTTGCTCCCTAGGCTTTGCATCTCGTTACCCTTCGGTCAGATGCCATCAGATATTTGAGAAAAGAGCCCATGTTAAAGACAGAAGCCAGGGCTTCCCTGGTGGCGCAGTGGTTGAGAGTCCGCCTGCCGATGCAGGGGACACGGGTTCGTGCCCTGGTCCGGGGAGATTCCACATGCCGCGGAGCGGCTGGGCCCGTGAGCCATGGCCGCTGAGCCTGCGCGTCCGGAGCCTGTGCTCCGCAACGGGAGAGGGCACAACTGTGAGAGGCATGCGTACCGCAAAAAAAAAAAAAAAAAAAAAAAAAGACAGAAGCCAAAGCGAACTGACCAAGGAAAGGAAGTTTAGGAAAAACATAAAATGCGATTCTGTCCCCAGAAGCCAAAGGCAGCCCCCAGTCCCCAGCAACCAAAGAACCAGGCCTTTGTCCTACAGCTGCATGGGACTCAATTTGCAGCAACAGAAATGGGCAGATTGCCCCCCAGACCCTGCAGAAAGGAGCACAGCCCGGGCTTCCAAGCTACGGAACTGTGAGATAAGGTTCGTGGCAATGTGTGACTGCAGCAGAGAAAACTAGCGTGATGCCCACTGAATAACCAAGAATTATTTTTCTCCAAAATTTCTGAGTGAAGCGTCTCTACAATTATTTCATACTCGGCTATCTTCTTCATCAGGAACCACTTAAGGGCATCCATGACTCAGTCCCTCGTTAGCAACACGTGTCCTCACAGGGACAGGCAGGGTCTATTGAACGTCTGTGCCCGGCACAGAATTACCTTTATTCTGCTGGTTTTCTCTTCTCTGCTTTCCTCTTTTCATACTTTGCGGCACCATGGCTGTTAGCAAAGCGACAACTGCTAACTCACCCTATTGTGCTCTTTTTAATCCTCACGCCTAAACTTGGGAGGGACAGAAGGACTTAGGTTCCTTCCCTTCATACCTTGATTTGACAGGGAGTCTGTTATTTCACGTGGCTCCCCTGGGTCTAGTGCCCCTGCAGTCGCTGGAGGCTGGTACAGCTCCCAGGGCAAATGGTACCTGCTTTGATGGGCTTTGCCCCAAGCCAGCCAAAAAAGGACAAGTCAAAGCTAGTGATTATTCGTCTCAGAACAGAGTAACCGACGCAACATAACGACCACGTCCTGGTAGTGAACAAGCTCTAGAGCTGGCATCCAACGGGTACAAGTCATTCTGGTCTCCACCAGGCAGGTTCAAATAAAATCAGGCTCCGATAGGAACCATGGCAGAAATGAATCACTCTGAGGTGGGTCCTGAGCCACTTCTTCACGTAAACGTACAAATGGGTGGATGATGAAATTCGTGTGCAAAGAAATATATTTGGAATTTGCATTTAAGGCTGTAGGGCTGCTTACTAAATCATCCTGAAGTAAGCTACCATTATTCATGTATTTTTAACGGCCCATAAATTTTCAAATTTCAAACTATTCCCGTACTTACGCTTTTACAGACATTTCATTCACGTGCTTATGAATGACTTGCTGTGACACAGCCCACAGAACGTCTTGTTTACTCATCATTTATTGCTGTATTACGTGCTGTATGTTACATGTGTGTGTAGATGTGCACATATATGTACATGTGCACATGTATATCTATCTACTATACACACAGGGACACTCGCTCATACACACATTTATATAAAACAAACCTAAGAGAAAGCATGTGAACGTAGGGAAAATTATCTGCAATGATCTATCTATGACAATAACTTGAAGGATTTGAAAAACTCAGTTGTGCGATAAGATTCAGGTTGTTTAGAAGAACATTACTGTAGTCTGGTTGTCCTTCCAAGATTGACAGGTGGGAAACCTAAGCCCCCAAACAATGGTCTTATCAGGTGGGGCCTTTGGGAGGTGATTCAGTCATGAGCATGGAGCCCTGGTGAATGGGTTCTTGTCCTTATAAGAGGCCCCAGAGAGGCTCCCAGGCCCCTTCCACCTTGAACCTGAACAGAACCACTTCCCTCAAGCACAGGCCAGTTACTGGATTCATCCAGGGTTAGGGTTGTGCTGGGAGACTGTGAAAACATGGGATGAGAGATTCAGATGTTGTCAGTAAAAGGCAGAGCTTGAGGGCCAGTGGAGGGAACTCATGAAGGCAGGCTCTTCTGCAGAAAGATAATGGTAGGAAGGCCAATGGATGTTAAGTCCCGATGACGCAAAAGAACAGAGGTACACGTGCTGGATTTTTGAGCAAACCTGGCTGACGGTCAGAAAGCAGGACACCTGCATGTGAGTTCCGGGTGGGGAGCAGCTTCAGAGGTAACCAGGACTACAGTGTGGACCTGGGAGGGCAGGGGGCACCGTGCGGTCCAAGGCTCACTTTGACTTCAAAAGCGTGTCTGTCGATTAGAAAGGAATTTTAAGCAAGCAGGATTCACAGTCTTCCCAGCAGTACTGAAGCTTACCCGAAGCTGAGTCTGCTGGATACGGTTCCTGAATTTGTACAGGCTATCGAATAGTCACGTCGAATGTACGTATTTTAGAGGAAAACCTAATTTTAGGATTCTTACTCCAGGCCGTGGTCTCTTTTCTGGCCATCACTTGCGTGGTGTTCATGCCCCGGCATGACGTATTCAGTGAAAGGTCCCCAGATGCCAATCTTGCCTTCTTCCATCTCTTTCCCATGTTACTACCAGAAATATCTCACTAACATACACACTGGATCATGTCACTTTCTTGCTCGAAAACTTTCAATAACCCCAGTCACCTACAGAATCCATTTCAGACTCTCTGGCAGGTCCACCGTCTGAGCCGGGCCCGCTCAGGCTTGGTCCCTTCACTGAGCCTGGGCCCCGCGCTGGACGCACAGAGCTGCCTGCCCTTCTCCACACACCTGTGATGCTGGTGAATCATGGCCACCTCCAAGTTCAGGAGGCCCTTCTCCCCTTTCTCTCTGTGTGATATGGGCTAAGTCCCCCTGCGGACCCCAGCCCCACAGCAAGGTCCTCTTTCCAGCATCAGGACCTCCAGCATCTCATCACGCTTCCCTTCTCCGTTAAGCCCTGGGAGGCCCGAATTCATGTCGTGTTCACTGTCAATGAATGAAGCGATTTGCCATCAGAGAGTGCAACCTGGCACAGCCAACAGCGCTGTAACTCACGTCTGAGGGAAGCTTATCTCACACACTTATTTTCGTCGTGAGGTGCATCACCGCCTTCTTGTGCTTTGGAATGCAAGACCGCGCTTCAGCACTAGGCTTGGGGGCCACTTTAAACAGCGAATTCACCAGCTATAACTAAAAGAATAAATTCGAAAAACAAAGGCGTAAAACGAGCTCATAATTAGTCTTCATTCCATCCCCCCATCAGATCTGTTACTCTGTTCTTATTTTTTCTCATAAGCAATAGAAGGTGTTACCACTATTACATGCTATGATGTCTTTTCTCACCTCTTTTGGCAACTGAAGAGAGCACCGGCTTTCAGGAGTATATGAACTGGCTCCTGGAGCTGAGTTAACTCTGGGAAGTCATTCAGTCCTTCTGGGTCGAAGTCCTCATCTGCAAAGACGTGAAAAGAGCCAACCTGGTCCTTACCAGATACTTAATAACGATCTCTCTTCCTTCTCTCACATGTACATACATACTCAAAGTGTTCCTCTTGTTGGTAAGTCCAGCGAGAGCATCTATGTACAACACAAATGTGTTCGGTCACACGGCTCACGTCAACACGATGGACTTTGTTGCTTGTGAAGAACGTGGATGCTGTTTGCTGCTTCCCCTCCTCCGGCACCTGGCTCTCCTCTCCAGGGCTGGGTCCTGACCCCCTCTGGACTCCGGCACCTGGCTCTCCTCTCCCCTCGTGTCAGCCTGCATCACCATTTTATTCTAATGTTTCACAAGTTTGACTTTTTTAGATTCCACACGTAAGCGACCTCATACAGTATTTGACTTTCTCTTAGCCTAATGCCCTCAAGGTCCATCCACGTAATTGCAAGCAGGATTTCCTCCTTTCTCATGGCTGCGTAGTATTCCATCGTGTATATGTACTCCATCTTTTTTATCTACCTTTTGGTTGATGGGGATTTGGGTTGTTCCCACATCTTGGCTATTGTGAACAACGCTGTGATAAACATGGGTGTGTATACCTCATCATATCCTGTTTTCAAGGACTCTACTCTAAACAGCCTATTCTACTGTTCAGGTTTGTGTCCATGAAAATGCACCAGGAACTAATACACGTCACTGTAGGTTCCAGAAGAGTATTAATGGTGAGAGTCTCACCTTTCTTACTCTTTCCCTGAGGCTGGGAGACTTTCTTTCTAAGAGAAAAACTTCTCTTTTCGTGTTTCTTGGAGATTCCCTGCTATGCCTGTGCATTTTCTCCTTCTAAGGAGTGAAGCATTTTTTCAAAAAGCGCACATAAATCAACCGAAGCCATGACGGTGTGCACAGCTCAGATCAAGTTCGTGCCTGTACCTGCATCACGACTGCCGTCAGCCAGCAGCAACTGTAAACTGCCGCCAGTTGAAGGCTAATTCCAAACTGTAAGAATCTTAAAATGTGAAAAAAGTGAACATACTAAAATCGATGAAAGAGGGTAGTAATTCACATTTTGAGCAATTCTTATGTACTTGCACTTTTCCAAGTCTGTTAGATTTATTGACTTATTTAATCGTAATAATATACAAACCTGTATAGTAGGTGTTACTATCATTCCTCCTTTATAAATGAGAAACAAGGAATATTCAAATAATAAGAGACACTTTATGCTCAAACCATCAATCCAGTTCATTTTTTGCAGCACTGCCTGCCCTCGTCAAATACAGCATGATATTACGGAGAAAAGAGCAAGACTACAGAACAGTCCAAAAAAAAAAAAGAAAAAAGAAGTTTTTCAATTCGATCTTCCACTAGGGTTGCTGGATAAGACACAGAACACCCAGTTAAATTTGAATCTCAGAAAAACAATGAATAATTTTTAGTATATCTCAAACACAGCATGGGACGCACCTACACTAAAAAACAAAAAATTCTGCTCGTTGTTTCCTGAAATTCAAATTTAAGTGAGCATCCTGTGTTTTCACTCCTAACTCTGTCATATCTATAAACTAATGTGCTTCTTTATACGTCCTCACAAGAGCTCACGTCCCTCCCAGGATACAGGGAGACGCCCACATATATAGAACATGTTGAGCCTTTGTATTTTTTTTAACATCTTTATTGGAGTATAACTACTTTACAATAGTGTGTTAGTTTCTGCTGTATAACAAAGTGATTCAGCTATACATATACATATGTCCCCATATCCCCTCCCTCTTGCACTTTGTATTTTTTACAAGAGTATATACAGCACTTTCCATGTGCCAGATGCCCCGTGTCCTCAAAACAACCTGCCAAGGACAGTACTTGCTAGCCACGTTTGATAGGTCAGTGCATTCAAGAGAAAGGAAGTTGAACATCTTCAAGGTTATACAGAAAAATGAGTGGTGAAATAAAGGCACAAATCCATCTCTCTCTGGCTGCAGAGGCCAGGCTCTGTGCGGTGATAACCACATCTTTTGTGCTGTACTTTCCGTCTTGGCTGTTCTGAACCATTTTTTCAAGAGAGCGTTATTGCTCCCATCCCAGTTCATTGAAAACAGCGGGGATTATCGCCAAAATGGAGGCGTAGCTGTGTGCGCTTCCGTGTTCCCTCTAATCACTGTTCCGAGGTGGCCTGGACTAAGTGGCCAGCCTGACGCTGATTCATCCCCCCACTAGGTCACCAACAGAGAGGAAACAGGAAATCCATGCTAATTTCACGTTCGGAGGGAAAGCTGGGTGTACAAATCAATATGGGTGAGTTTTTCACATTGAATAGGGCTAAGTCCGTCAAGCAAAGGGATTCACTTTCAGATGATAGAAAACGAATAGAAAGATGTTTGCTCCCAAGTTGCTGACTTACAGCCAGATAGGATAGAAAATAACCCAAATGTCGTTCAGGCTCTACGCTTATTATCAAGACAATCCAGCATTTCAAAATGATTGTGTTTGCTTAAATATTATTTTGGGATTTAAGATTAGAATCAATGAGTTTTATTACACTTTATTTTAACTGAGAGTTTTCATGAAGCAATTCGACCATGTCTTTCTAATGATGTTTTTAAAATGAACATTAACATTCTTTTTTTAAAAAAAGGTTACAGGGCTTCCCTGGTGGCGCGGTGGTTGGGAGTCCGCCTGCTGATGCAGGGGACGCGGGTTCGTGCCCCAGTCCGGGAGGATCCCACATGCCGTGGCGCGGCTGGGCCCGTGAGCCATGGCCGCTGAGCCTGCACGTCCGGAGCCTGTGCTCCACAATGGGAGAGGCCAAAACAGTGAGAGGCCCGCGTAATGCAAAAAAATAAATAAATAAAAATAAAAAAAGGTTACAGTTTTAATTCTCATATTTGGCATTGAGCTCTACTCTTGTTACCCATGTCCACACCTTCCTACTTTTCCCATTTTTTTGAAAGTGTTCTCTGCATCTATTTAAGAGATGTGGTTATAACACAGTGATGGAAAACCCTTTTGGATCCCCACGGCATCAACTCTCACTAAAAACACATGATGCTTTGAGGGGGAACTAAATCAGAGGCAAGAGAGAAGAAAAATAGTTTAAAGTATGATTTTAAAGATGCAGCAGTAACATAGTAAATGCAAAAATACAGATATTTATACAACCGAATGAGGATTATTTTTTACATAATGTCAAACTTCTAGATCTTTAATAGGACTTTCAGTGTTTTTCTGGAGATCTGTATTGTATAATGTCAAATTTGCTTATTTAGTCTCCCATGTACTAATCTGTTTTACTCAGTACCGTCCTTAATCCTGGTTAGTCTTATTTAGAAAGAATGGTGTTCAGTTTAGGGTTATGAGATGCTTTCGGTAGATCAACACTGATCTCTGTGTTTTGAAAAATCAATGAAAAATGCACGTCCAGCTAAAAGAATCTGGGACGACGCTTTGTTTATACCAAGAAAACTGAGCTCAATATAACTTGATAAAACTACAGCTACTGAAATGCACAAACCTGTTATGTGGAAGCTTCGGTTCAGTGTGTGCTCTCTCTCGGTTGGATTTGGGTTGTGCATTTTTGGAGGTGCTGAGGTCTCGTCAGTGCATTGCATCTGAAGGCACATGGTCTCAACCTGTACCATTCCTGGTGAAGTTAATTTGATCACAAGATCACTTGATCAAGACAGTGTCTGCTACAATGTTACCGTTTTGTCCTTGGTAACTAATAAATTCTTGGAAGAAGATACTTTGTGACTGTAGAGAGATCGTGTTTTCCTCCCCGTTCTTGCACGATAACTTTGACAACCCTTGGTTGGTGGGTCTTGCCTAAGACAGTTTTTCTATGGTAGCTGCCAAATGATGATCTTGTAATTTCATCATCTTTCTACTTTTTATAGTTGGATTCCTGCTGTAATAATACACTTCTCCTTCTCTGCCATTTATTTATTCATTTATTTGTTTATACCAATATGCCTTTGTGATTGCTTCTTTTATTCAAGGAGTTATTATAACCTATTACTATAATTTATTTTTTGCTCACTCCAATTGTTCCAAATCATGCCAGTGAGAGTCTGGCCAGCAGGACTCCTGCATCATTTGTTTCCTCACTGTCTGGTGTCACAGGTGGTTCGGGCTCATCTCATACTTTCCTTATCCCTGTAGTGGTACCAGCCACATCTCTAAGGAGCCCTGGTTATTCTCACTGGACAATGTCATTTACAAATCAGAACTGGGTACTAGATGTGATCCATATAGTAGAGATAGGAAATATATATAAATAGATATAGATAGATACACACACGTCTGCAGCTATTTTCATACCTATCCACCTCCCTTCCTCCCTCCATCCCTTTTTCACTCTCTTTGCATCCATAGCTCCCATCCCAATGGCAGATGATTTCTTCCAGCTTTGCATTTTTCTTTATTTGTAACTCTCTTCTC
Source organism: Tursiops truncatus (assembly GCF_011762595.2). Taxonomy (NCBI): domain Eukaryota; kingdom Metazoa; phylum Chordata; class Mammalia; order Artiodactyla; family Delphinidae; genus Tursiops; species Tursiops truncatus. The sequence continues at coordinate 86,438,310 of NC_047046.1, read as the reverse complement.
CACCAGGAAGAAACCTTCCTCACATTATCCACAAGACCTCCATCTATTTATTTTCTCACACCTAAAAAGCACATAGTTTCATAATTACCAAAAGCCACATTTCTGTGTTTACAGAGTCCAAACACTGTCCCAAAATAGCTTGTTCCAAAGTTTATTCATTCTTCTCCCTCACCCGTCAGTATGTTAATGTTATTCGTTTGAAAAACATAAACCTTATTTCCTTCTGTTGTATTTTGGGGTTTTTCCTTCTTCTTCCACACTTGTTCATTTTACTTATTTTTCGGGAATATGAATCATTAAATTGTTCTAAAAGTCAGAACCATAAAAGGTATAATCAGAGAAGTATCACTCCCCTCACGCCTTCTACTCACTGCCCTGTAGGAAACCAATCTCATTCCTACAGCTGTGTCTCTTCTGTGCTTCCTTCTGTAAAAATGGGGAAATACATGCACAGTTTTCCTTATTTTCTTTCTCACTTGCACACACACAAAAATTATCCATCATCTTCCCTTATTTGCTTCTTTAAGTAACAATACAATAGAGCACTTGGAAGTAATTTCAGATTAGTTGACAGAGGTCCTCAAGGCGGGGGCTGGCCAGATTTGCACTCCTGGGAGGTCCATCTTGACACATTGCCTTGAGACCACTGTGCGGTGAGGAAAGCCCAGCTGGTCCAGTGGAGAGCCGGCGCTGCAGCCTTGGTTGCAGACCGTCTCTACTGACCCACCCGCTGGATGGAGCCCTTATAGGAATGTGGAAACCGTAGAAGGACTGCTCAGAACAGGAGGGGTGACAGAGTCCTTTTTCTCTTTAAAAAAAAAAAAAAGGGCTTTGTTTCTATTACATCGAGACGGGTCTCTGCATGACTCCTTCCTGGTTTCCAACAGAGTGACACTTCGGTGCTCTGATGACACTCTTTTCCCCCTGTTCCTTTAACATTTGTTGCAGGCTACTCAGTGGTCAATTTATTTGCCGACATATTAGAACTGCTCATGAAGATTGTAAATCCCCTACTCGTATGTGTTTGCATCATCCCAGACTCATGCCTTCAGTATTTCCCAAATGCACGCCCCCTAAATGAACTACCCATCTTTGTCACCACTACAGGCGGAATCTTTCTAACCTCCAAGTCTGGTTAGGTTATTCTGATTTAAAGCACATCCGTGATTTCCTGTTTTCTCCTGTGTAGGAGACAGAACTCAGATTACTTGGTGGGGCATAAAAATCCTTTATTATTATATTTATAATATAATCCCCTTTTAGCCTATCCACTCTCATCCTCCACTGTTGCCCATGAATCCCAGCTCCAGCCTCCCCAGGATACCCACACGCTCTGCATTTATCATGCTGTTTCATGCCGGTCTGTAAAAACTGTATTTTCTGTTTTTCATCCTTCCCCTTCTTATACAAAAATCCCTTTATTAGTCATACCCAGCAAAACCACTCCAAGGATGTTGTCCCTGAATGCTCCGTATGGAGCTGCCATCTAAAACCTGTCTTAGGGTGGGAGGGAGGGAGGGAGACGCAAGAGGGAAGATATGGGAACATATGTATATGTGTAACTGATTCACTTTGTTATAAAGCAGAAACTAACACACCATTGTAAAGCAATTATACCCCAATAAAGATGTTAAAAGAAATTAAAAATAAAAAAATAAAATCTGTCTGACTTCTCTTCAGATAAGCCTGTACTTGAGTTATAACATCGACCAGACTACTTTAAATTTAATTCACATTCTCTTTCTCCCTCTCTCTTATTTTTTACCCTTCATTTAGATCAGGAAAACAATATTAATTATGTTCGTATCCTCAGTGCCCAGCACATAGTAGCTACATGAAAAAAATGACTCCATTAATAATTCAAGCATAGGGATGAGTGTATTTTTTAACTGAACTGATTGTAAATGAAATGAACAGAAAGATGTCCTTCCAGGAAGTTAAGCTTCATTCCTCTGAATCAATTATCAAAATTACCTTGGAGTTTTTCCTCCAGTCTGTTTGGTAATCCAATTTAAAATTTAGGCCCAAATATTTTAAAATTTAAAAGTTTTGGGCTTCCCTGGTGGCATAGTGGTTAAGAATCCGCCTGCCAATGCAGGGGACACAGGTTCGATCCCTGGCCCGGGAAGATCTCACATGCCACGGAACAACTAAGCCCGTGCGCCACAACTACTGAGCCTGCAATCTAGAGCCCGCGAGCCACAACTACTGAAGCCCACACGCCTAGAGCCCGTGCTCGGCAACAAGAGAAGCCACCGCAATGGGAAGGCCACACACCACAATGAAGAGTAGCCCCCGCTCGCTGCAACTAGAGAAAGCCCACGCACAGCAACAAAGACCCAACACAGCCAAAAATAAAAACAAATAAATTTATTTTAAAATAATATTTTAAAATTTAAAATTTTATCAGAAAATTCGAACACAAAATGAGATCCAGGGTAGATTGAAAAAACCTCAGTTAAATCTACTGTGGGATTATTTTAGAGTTCCTATCATCAAATCAGAATATGTTATTACAACAAATAACCAAAGCTTGTGTTACTATTTCTAAGGTCATAACCTCATAACTTCAAGTTTAAAGATCAACTTCAAAAGCAAAATTGGATTTATCTCTTGGAAAAATTGGGAACTTTTTCTGTTCCTTCTATAAGGCTAACATAATTCTAAAAGCAAAACCTAAACTCAACTTAAATAAGAATTCTGAAGCTCTGATAGGTAGAGAGCTTGTCAGTCTCCACTCCCAACCCTACACTAAGAAAACAACTGGAGAAATTGAAACCCTTTCCTTAGGAACTGAGAACCGAGGTCAGGACAAATCATACCCAGAAATCTGGAGAGATGGGGTCATCCAGCGTCACAGCCGCGATGTGCTGGCCTGCAGCAGAAGCCTCTGGAGCGCCAACATAAAATGGTCATTTTGAGGAAGTGCTGGAGAGTGAAAGGGCGCTGAATGAAAGCAGGAAGCCCGAGGGCCTGCACACCTAGGGGACCTCAGCCTTCTGTGCTTTTGCACCTAGAACCCCACCAAGTTTTCACAGTAAATATCCCCTCCTGTACTTGGCAGTGGGAGGGGCAGGTCAGTGATGCTGGATCACACCCAGAACCTTCTCCACCACAAGAGCTACTCCACAGGGAGGAGAGTGTCAGCCTTATACCCTCGCCCAGAGCCCCCTAGGCTTCCTGTCTCTCCTAAAGGGGAACAGGTATGTGTCTTAAACACAGTCAGCGTGGTGAGGGAGTCAAGGGAACAGGCTGGCAACACTGCAGCCAGGGATGCACTTGGGGCAGGAGGACAAAACGCTGCAGCTTTGGAGAAACACTCGTGAAAGCCACGGCCCCAGGAGGCAGGCTCCAACAGGACCTATAACTGGACGGATATGGGACACGCCACGCCTGCCTCCACACCAGCAGGGCTCCTGGGAGCGGGTCCCAGCTGAAAGACCCCAAGACTCAGACTCTGCCTGAAGAGGAGTGCTTGGAGGACCCTGCAGTCCAGAGGGCAGGAAAGACGGGGAGCTGGGGGACCCTGGGGTGTCTGATCCCTAGAGTGACAGCAAACATCAAGGACGCAGAACTCCTCCACAGAGTAACGTAAACCCTCACACTGAGGCCTGTCTGACTCAGTTCTTATTACACAATACAACACGTCTGGCCTTCACAAAACAATACAAGGCATGCCAAGAGGCAAGAGATGAGTGAATGTCACAACCAGACTCAGACATGGCACAGACGTTGGAATTGTGGTACAAGGAATTCAAAGGAACTATGATTACTACGTTAAGAGCTCTCATGGAAAACGTAGACCACAGGCAACAGCAGATGGGTACTGTCAGCAGAGAAAGTGGAGCTCTAGGGAAGAATCAAAATAAAACGTGAGAAGCCAAACTCAGTGAGAGAAATGAAGAAAGCTTCGGGGGCTCGTGAGTAGACCGACACAGCAGAGGTCAGCAAGATTGCAGCAAGATCGCAGAGAGGGCGAGAGACACTCTCCAAACTGAACCACACAGCAAAAAAGACAACAGACGCAGCACAGAACACACAAGACCTGTGGATGTGAGACAGACAGAGTCGGGATACCAAGAGAATAAGAAAGAGAGAACTGAGCAAAGAAATGTTTGAATGAAGAATGGCCAGAATCTTCCCAAAATTACTAGCAAACACCAGACCACAGATCCAGGAATCTTGGAAAACACAAAGCAAGATTAAAAGCAGACACATAGAAACCTCACACGCTAGGCATATTGTATTCTTTTTTGTTTAATTGGGGTACAGTTGTTTTACAATCTTGTGTTAGTTTCTACTGTACAGTGAAGTGAAACAGAGTTCCCTGTGCTACACAGCAGGTTCTTATTAGTTACCTATTTTGTTCATATTAGTGTGTACACGTCAATCCCAATCGCCCAATTCATCACACCACCCCCCACCCCCCACCACTTTCCCCCTTGGTGTCCACACGTTTGTTCTCTCCATCTGTGTCTCTATTTCTGCCTTGGAAACCAGTTCATCTGTACCATTTTTCTAGATTCCATACATAGGCATATTGTATTCAAATTGCAGAAAACCGAAGACAAAGAGAGAATCTTGAAACAGAGGGAGGACAAATCTCAACTCTAGAGGAAACAGGATAAAAATTACACTAGACTTCTCATTAGAAACTATTTGAGTAAGGAGACAGTAGAGTGAAATGTTTAAAGTGTTGAAAGAAAAAAAAGAAACGCCACACCTATAATTCTACACGCAATGAAACTATCCTTCAAAATGAAGGGGAAAGACCTTCTCTGACCCCGCAAAAAGAAACAAATACAAGGAAATCATTGCCTGCAGACCTGCTTCCCCAAGAAATGCCTGTTCTTCAGACAGAAGGAAAATACTGTCAGTCAGAAACTTGCATCTGCATAAAGAAAAAAAAAGAGCATTAGAGAAGGAAGAAGTGGAGAAAACAAGACCAGACTACAACTTGTTTAGAAGAACACACTTTAAGTCATCAGGGCAGCTTGGTGTTGCGAAAAGAATCTAAACGTGTCACAAATGTATGAAACAGCCTCCCCGAAGGCACTGGGGGAAAGTGCTGACCTAAGTCGATTTGGAAAGGAACAGCGTCCGTAAGACTACAGATAAGTGCTCTGCACACAGACACCGACTCTAGTTGACAGCTGGTTTCCATGGGGATGCAGGTTAATAATTCTGAACCAGCCACGCGTGCACACTGGGGCTGAACAAGGGAGTTAATACACGGCAGAGATGGAATCAAGACTCTCCCTGCCCTGTCAGAGGGAGGTTACAGATTAGCAAGGGGATGAGGCCAGAATTATCCGTGCTGGGTTAGACACAGAGACCTCAGGGAGCACGTTTACCTTGACACAGATACAGATGCAGCCAGTAGAAATAGTTAGAGGTACGTGTGTATGCTGGTTGGTTTACGTGCAGGTCTCCCCTTGCTGTGTCAGCTGAGAAGGACTCTGGAAGCAACACCTCCAGTGAGCACACCTGGTACCCAGGGCTTGGTTTCTAACACCATTTTCCAATAAAAGGAGCTAGCACTCCTGCCGGAAGTGACTGATTCTAGGACCGGGGCCAGAAATGGCCGGATAAGCCACAAGTATCTTGTAGGAAGTCGGGAAGTACTCAACAAAAATGAGCAAACAAACAAAACCAAAACTCCCGAATATGGTGAAGATATGTCACAGGACACAGGAGCCAACTGAAAGAGCTCCCAGGGGCCAAAGCCAATCAGAGCAATGATTACATAAAGGAGTCCTGGAATACAGCCATACTGTAGTATAATCCAGCGGATAGCATCCGTGTGTCCATAGAGAACAAACGAATTCTTGAATAAATCAACCCCTGCGAGGGAACAGGTAGATTCCGTGGCAGAAGATTTCTGTCAATTGTCCTCATGGAGAAGTTGGAGCCTGACTCTCCAACCCGCACGCGGGGGCTTCCATCCACAAAGGGAAGAGATTTACGCAGGTGACCAACCGTATGGCTACAGAGAACCTGAATTGTGGCCGTTTGTCAGATTTTATACTCACAATTAGAAACGGCTGAGAAAGACAGGACACACCCTGCTGGATAAAACAGGCCCACCTCGCTGAAGTGCTCACTTATGCGCGGCTCTGTGTTTTATAATAGATGTAGATGTATCAATAGAGGATCACCTGTAAAGTGTTTCAGACGTGTCCCCTTAGACCAGACGGCCGGACACGTCCTGAGCTGGGTAAGTGGAATCATCGGGCCTTCAACCTGTCTGCACTGTCCTGGTCCTCCCTCCGTCATCCTGCGAGCCCCTGGTCCATCCCACCGCCTGAGAGAGACTTCCTCCGTCAGGATGGAGAACAAGGGACAGAACATTTCAGCCTCTGTCTGAATTCAACCCTTGGATTCCATGTGCCGAGTCTTCCTCGTCATTGCATATTCCTTTACAGGGCCCGTCTTCTCAATGTTTCATAAGTTTATGCCTTATTTACCCCTTTTTCTGACCCCTTTTTCTGTTCTTATATAAGCCTGCAAAAAGGGCCTTAAAAACAGGCCCAAATACAGATATTAAACAGAGTAGAGAGTCAAGAATTCAACTTCAACTTTTTCATTTTCATTTCATAGGCTGGTCAGCTGAGTAGGCCTGAGAATTTAAAGGACAGAGAAATTGTGACACCAGAATGTCTGAAAGTCACTTTAAATATGACCCTCTGAATCTGTGTAATCAGGACTTTGTATTCAGAGATGCTTAGGACCTCTATGGGGATTGAAGGTGATCTTCTAATATCAGTCAGGAGATGAGGTCAGCCATGGCCGATAAACACATGCTTCACTGTTCTTGACACATTGATTAGAGATGTTACAAATGGTCAACTACTCAAGTTCATCCAGACGAGGGGTTTCTTGGGGTGCCGGCAATTTGAGAAGGGAGAAGCGAGTCTTCCCAGGGCTGTACCTCTACCTGCTGTTCCCGATTACGACCCCATTCACGGCATAATGTCTGCAAAGACGTGTCAGAATCCCGTGTCTAACGAATGAACTTATCTACGAAACAGAAACAGACTCACAGACATAGAGAACAGACTCGGGGTTGCCAGGGTGGGGGGGATGGATTGGGAGGTTGGGTTAGCAGATGCAAACTGGTATACATAGGATGGATAAACCACAAGGTCCTACTGCAGGGACCTATACTCAATATCCTGTGATAAACCATAATGGAAAAGAATATAAAAGAGAATGTATATATATGTATAACTGAATACCTTTGCCATATAGCAGAAATGAACACAACATTGTAAATCAACTATACTTCAATTAAAAATTAATTAATTAGTTAAAAGGCAAAAATAAATGTTAAGAAACCTCAAAAAAATAAAAATAAAAATAATCCCGTGTCTAAAAGCATATGCACACATGAGGAAAGTAATGAGATACTGAAAGCAAACATCCATTTTCTCTTGTTCCCAGGGCATCAGTAAGAGTGAGGAAAATTTGAAAATCGAGTCACGCTCAATTTCATGTGCTGATACCAGCACTACACGTGGACGCATTACAAGAAGGCAGCTTAGAACTGCCGGCCGGTCATTAGCACTTGGGGCTCAGAAAGCCTGCCCGCCATCTGGGGTGCTGTGCTGGCCACATGCCACTGCGAGAATTTCTCTGTGGGTTTAAGGTGTCCCCTGCACAGTTCCCCATCTGTCTACAGATACACATTCTAGGGCCTTGACTAACGAAACCCATTTTCATATTAGCAGGGAATGGAGTAAGACCTGCCACAGGCCTCACGGGGGACCCTGCGCTGTGGATGCGAGGGTACCAGAGCGCGGAAGAAAGGAAGGAAAGCAGGAAGCGCCATCAGAACGCCACACTCTGTCCTCATGAAAGCCATGCAGACTAGTTATTTATAAATTCAAGTATTAACAACATAAACACTTTAACCTTCTGTGAATCTCCGAAGGGAACAGACATCGCTAAATAGCTTTCCTCTGCTTTCAAACTTGGATCCACCCTAGATTCCTCCCTTGCCCTTTGCAGGAGGGGAGCCCTCCTCACCCTGGCGATGGAAATCACGACAGCGGACTTGTGAAACCAGCCGTCAGATGAATGCTTCAGGCACTGCTTACGGAATTCATCCTCGCGTTCCTGCTTTAGCTGGTGCTCAGAAAAAGATGAATAGGTTTCTCAGCCGTCGTTATAACTGAGGATTTGTTCAGCAAGAAGGGAAGCTGAGCATCTTCCTTTACTTCAAATACAGATACTGGTTTTAGAACAACCCAGACGGTGCTAGTCTGTAAACTGGGTTGTTTACGGAAATTGGGGGAAAATGTGCTTTCAGTTTTCATTGGATGTTCTGGTCTCATTCACTCTTAGTGTGAAGTGAAGAAACTCTGAATGTATTTCCTATCATTTATGTCTGGACCTTTGAAATAGGAATAACACAGACCTCGGAGGTGTATGAAACGAGCCGGCATCTGCAAGGTGCTCTTTGGTTCCCAGAGCGCGGTTAGGTAATGCCCTCTGTGAGCACTCACAAGGTCTCCCTTAGAAGCTCTAGCATCAGTGGCTACATAAGAAATAAGCTTTTTAAATGGACTCATGTGCAAATCAAAACTACAAGGAGGTGTGATAACTGTCTCAACCTTAGAGCCGCTCAGTAGAGCATGCTGGCTCTGAAGACAGTGACGGAGGGCTCTGTGACTGGAAATGCTCTATCCGAGAACGGATGAGCTCCCAGGAACCTTGGTGTTCCTTTATCAGCCAGACTCTTGAGCTAGAGGACCTCTTAGGTCCCTTCCAGAAACACCAGCTTATAAGGTCATTTAATGCCATGGAGCATAGAAGTGCATGATTCCTGTTTTACAGCTATGTCTCATTTAAGTATTATTTCAAGATTACTAAAAAGTATTTTATTATTATGAATCATTGTTTAAGTTTGACCTTTCATCCCATTACTATTAATTACATCTTTAATACAAACCGCATATCTTACTATGTAAAAAGAATTAATTCATATTTCCAAAAATTTTTTAAATACTTTGATAAATAAAATGTTTATTATCTAAAAGGTCAACATGTAATAACGTACAAATGATGACTCTTTGTTACCACACATGTTCAGGTTTTCTGTACACTTTCTCTGATTTATCTAATTTGGTGTCTGGGACAGCTTAGCGCTCAGGAGAAACGAGCATTCGTTCTTCCTAGCGCCACTTATAACACGGCATGTGACATAACATGGAGGTTCCCCTATAACACTGAATATAAACGGAAATAAAACTCATATAATGTGAACATCTAAGTTAAAGAAATCAGTAAATTTTCTGGAAAAGTACATAAAGGTGTCTTGATCTTGTTAGAAACACTGGAATTTGCCCAATATGCACTTTGCAGTCGACCTTGTCCTATTACCATGGGCACCATGCTGTAAAGTGAGGCAAATGACAATGAATAAAAATCTCACTTCAAATTTTATAAAATTACCTCTTTATGCAGAAAAAAAAAGAAGCACCATCTTGTCTTCTTCATCCTGCCCCTGCCTGAGTTCCACGCACAGCGCAGTCTGAATCTTGGTGAATCTAACACAAAAACTGTGCCGATAAGTAACTCCCACTCAATAGTACAGAGAAGATGAAAATGTTCCCTTCACTCCTAATGAGGCGTGTTATGAGGACAATATTCCGAGCCCTGCTGAACGACACACTGGGAATCACATATTGAAAATGACTGTTCTCACGGGTCCAGCCAGGAATCGGTAGAGAGAGTCCCTGACACCCCCCGCGGGATGACTTTGACATTTAGACCACACTGTGCGTCGTCACCAGCACGTGTGGTGTGTGCGCTGCAGCGCACAGCCCATGAGAACTAGAGCATCACGTGAACCCAAGTCTCAGTCGTTCATAAGAAAAATACAACTTAATGTGTTTGCCTAGCCAAGGGGAAAACCCAAATCCCTTTCAAATCATCCGAAAGTAGGTATTTGCCTCATGAGTACTTGAGGAGATAGTTCTCTGAAACAAACCAGAGTAACAGAATTAACGGATCTCACAAAATTGTAGGAGCGAAGAAGCAGGAGTGGGAGGCAGGTTGGGCAGCTGTGATTCGGGAGCGTGACTGATGAAGATTAAGCGCTAAGCTACAGGATTTTAATCCAGAAGAGAGCTGAGCACGCGAGGCAGGTACGTGTGAGGGTCAATCTGATCAGAAAAGGGGCCAGACCCGCCTGCCCACAGGGAGCCAGCTGGCCCCGCCGTCTCCCCCCAGGCCCCTCTCCTGGACTCTCAGGGAGGGCAGAAGTGTCCTAGCCTCTCCCAGGGCTCACACACAGGCAGCATCCTTGAACAGCCTCCCGCCAGCCTGGGGAGGATGCGGCAGCCTCCACCCGCCCCTTGACACAGGCGCTCAACACATCGCCAGAGAGGCCTCCCTGGAAACGCCATCTCACTGGCTCCCCCAGAAACACAGGGGAGGCGTCATGAAGAATCCACTCACTTCTCTCGCCTCACAGAGCAGCAAGGAGGACACGGGGGAAACCCAACAACCCGGCATCGTGAAACTTAAAAAGACATAAACTCTCTAACTCTAGAGTTAGAGTTTAGGTAAACTCTAAATTACATACGCGTAAGAGCTACCAAAAACAAAGAGACCAAGTGTGTGTTCATAAGTCCCCAAGGAAGCGTGGGGACACTCCAACGGGGTCAAGAAGGGGCAGGGGATTTCCGAAATTCCCAAGACCACACGCACCCAGAGAGCGGTACCTCCAGGGAGTCTCTGAGGACGGGATCCCTTAATCGAGTCAAGATCCAGAGGGAAGAGGGGATAGAAGACGCCTGTGGGCCTTGGCTGCTACCAGAGAGCAGCAGTAATAATGCACTTTCTGAAAATGAGAGAGGGCAGAGGCCTCTGGAACCTGGTAGGGTTCTAAGAGTCCCAGGGGAGTAGTGGCATCACAGGAGCCCTTGAACTGTGTGTGCGGCTGTGATGCTGACCCGTCCACAGGACCCTGCCGTCACAGTGGCGAGTAGCATCCTCAAGTGCTTTAAAAAAAATTGATCAAAAGGAGTTTATTCTAGGGATGCAAGGCGCAGTAGCAATCCTGCTGCATCACTCATATTAGAGCTAAGAACAAAAATTATATGATCATCCCTGTTGAGGTTGAAAAGGCTTTTGACAAAACACAACATTTCTTGATTAAAAAAATTAAATATCAAAGGAACTATTGAATTCCACTTTTATATATATATGCAACAACTTAAAAGCCAGAGACTTCCCATGGCATCAAAGGAAATATTTCCACTCAACCCAGGAAAAAGGCAAGGGCAGCCACCATCCCCATTAATATTTACTGCAAACATTTACTAAAGCAATTAGGCATAGAAAGAACGTGGATGGACAAAAATCAGAAAATAAGAAGTAAATATACCCCTATTTGCAGATGATATTTATGCAAACACTATCCAAAAGAATCCACTGAAAAACAACTACAAAGAATAAGTGCATCTGTAAGGCTGCAGGACAGAAGGAAAAGGCAGAAATCAATACGCTTTACTTACCGCTTGGGACAATCAAATAGAACCGTAGCATCATAGAAGGTGCAATGGAAGAGACAATGCTGCTGACAAAAACAGCAAAAAAGAAAAGGAAAAAGTACCTCAGGAGGATCCTAACCAAAACTGGGGGGGAAACACATTAATAGAAGTTTAGAAAAACATCAAAGACGTGAAAGTAGATCTAAACACAGAGAAGGACAAACCCTGTTCTCAGACATGAGATTCCACATCATCACAAGGTCAGTCCTTCCGGAATAATTGGATACATTTAACAAGATCCTAATACACGTACCTGTAGGTTTTTATTTTAATGTCTGATTCTACACTTTATGTGGAAAAATAAATCAGTTAAAGCTGGAGAACTCTCACGGGGGGTGTGGGTGGGAGGCTGAGGGGTGACTGTTCCTACCGGACATTAAAATAGAACATAAAATGGCAGGATGATGAAAACGTGTCCGCTGGGTACACAGAGAGCCAACAAAGGACCGGGATAGGAAATGTGAAATGATCAGAGATTTGGTAACACAGTCAGAAATTCAGCATATGATAATGTTTGCATCTGGGATTGTCAGATAAAATACGAGATACCAAGTTTAATGTAAGTTCCAGAAAGACAATGAGTAATTTTTAGTATATTTTTCAGAATGCTATTTTGATCTAAGCGTCACATGAATGTGTTACTAATGTAGTATCTGTTTTAAAAATTTTTAAATATTTTCAAACTCAGTTTGCCACTCAAAAGATGGGCAGCGGGGCTTCCCTGGTGGCGCAGTGGTTGAGAGTCCGCCTGCCGATGCGGGGGACACGGGTTCGTGCCCCGGGCCGGGAAGATCCCACATGCCACGGAGCGGCTGAGCCCGTGAGCCATGGCCACTGGACCTGCGCGTCCGGAGCCTGTGCTCCGCAACGGGAGAGACCACAACAGTGAGAGGCCCGCGCATCGCAAAAAAAAAAAAAAAGAAAAAAAGGCAGCAATTAAAATGGGGAGAAATACGGAGAAAGCAAAGCTCATATCTGGTGGGTGTGCAAATCTGTAAAAGTAGCGGGTTAGTACAGTGAAGCTGCGAATGTGCACAGCCCGTGAGCGGAGACCCGACTCCCAGGTACAAAATATAGAAAGACATGCTCACGTGCACCAGGAGGTGGGCCCAGAGAAGCCCACAGAGCAAAACTCAGGACGAAAGGCACATCCAGCTGGGGTGCAGCGCAGGGTGCAGAAAATGCATTAACTACAGTAATTAACAATTAGCTTTTTCTTTTCTTTTTGTTAAAAAATATGTTTACATATACCGTAAAGAAAAGCCAAAGGAAGATAGTTTAGGCTTGTGGTTACGTAGGAAGGGAGAGTGTCAGAGGACTTCAAAATTGATGGTGATTTCCTTGCAGCAACATGCATGGACCTGGAGATGACCGTATACTAAGTAAAGTAAGCCAGACAGAAAAAGACAAGTATCCTATCATTTTGCTTATATGTGGACTCTAAAACAAATGAACTTATTTACAAAACAGAAATAGACCCACAGACATAGAAAACAAACTTATGGTTACTGAATGGGGAAGAAGGGGTATAAATTAGGAGTTTAGGATTAGCGGATACACACTACTGCATAGAAAATAGATAACCAACAAGCACCTACTATATAGCACAGGGAACTCTACTCAATATTTTTTAATAACCTATAAGGGAAAAGAATCTGAAAAAAATGTCTATATATGTATAACTGAATTTCTTTGCTGTACACCTGAAACTAACACAATATTGGAAATTAATTATACTTCGATTTTAAAAAATCATTGTAATATAAAGGCCTAGAGAAAAGAAAAAGAAAATTTACCCTGGAGTTCATCTCAGGATTTATAATCAGTGGTTTGGTATATTTCATGTAATTTAAATTCATTTTGAAAAATTAAGGTATCATTGATCAGTCTGCATTTACATGGCTGAAAACCGAAGAATGAGAATCCTCATAAGACATATGTTGTCCTAGTAACTCTATTATTAAATATAAAATACTCCTGAAAATATGAGAGCCTTTCAAATAAATTAAAAACAGCTTATGAAGACAGCACATTTCAAAATTAATTCAGAGCCAGTTCCTACTCTGTCCTGATGTTACTATTCTACCTCTTCAGGCAAATTCACAATGTCAGTCTTTTCCACGAAGCAGAAATCTAACTAAATCAAATGAAAGACATGTAGGTGGGTGCCAGGGGTTCAGTAAGGTGATTTGTGTTTCATTTAAAATGAGGACACCACTCCTTGTTATACCAAGGCTTTAAAAAATGCAAACTAAGACTAGAACGGCTGTCAGTAAAGGTAAGTGGGGATCATCACTGAGGGGGGCGTCCTCCGTGTGCACACACCCCCGGGCTCCCTGGGCCAGGCTGGCGACGGGCAGAGGCTGGAGGGAAGGCTGGAGCCCCGTCCTTGTTCCTTTGTTCACAGTTAACCTTCCTGACCCGAGGCAGACGCGTGAAGAAATTGTGGGACTCTCCGGAGAAAGTCAGAAGCAGAGGATCTCAGAATTCCCCCTTCTCTCTGTCTCCACCAAACCTGTCTTGGTCCTTCTCTCCCAGGCTGAGGCGTGACTGTCCAGTCTGCTTCTGAGCTGTTTCTTGAGGGTGACGAATAAAACGTGAAACCCAGAGAAAAGCCAAACAAATCCTTCACCAGAAATCTGGCAACTCGGCTAAAATCAAGGCTAAGGAGTAACCGAGGTTCTCACCGGTCTTTTTTAAATGTCAAGGGGAAAAATAACAAAGAAAGAAATATGTTCATGTGATCGTAAGAGCTACGATTTCACAGAAACAGTGAAGTCAGCTGAGGACTGAAGGAGAGGGAGGCCACCAGAAACACAGCCCTTGGAAGGAAGGAAGGAAGGAAGGAAGGAAGGAAGGAAGGAAGGGGAGGGGAAGGAAGGGAGGAAGAAAGGAAATTTAAAAATGGAGATGATGACTTTTTAAATGTTTATGGGAAACTGCGTGGTGATTCACTTCAGCTTGTAGGATTCTCTGTGGAAGCACTGAATTGTATGTCCTGAGGGAGATGACATGATGCCAAAGAAGACAAGATTGTCTTGGAATCAGACACTGGACTCAAACCCTTTAGAAAAGATAGGAGATTATCACTTCTCTGATTTTCTCCTCGACCAGAAATTTGGTTTGTGTACACTTGCGGTGTTTAACCACGGGGTTTGCATGTTGCAATACTGATTTTCAGCTGTTGCACTGATTTTGCAGTTGTGTGTCCACTTTGCAGCTTGGACTGCCTGCTCTGGACTGTCTCCTCCACGCTGCTGGGCCAGCACCCCCAGTAATAAGAACCCATACCAGCTTCCCGTCAGAAACAGGGGCCACCTCTACCTGGTCTCCAGAACCTTTTTTTCCACCCAAAGAAACTTCAGGGCCCTTTAAATCTTAACATATCCTTGAAAGTTAAGTTAAATGAAAAAATCTTACCCAGAACCATTTGTTTACAAAGGAAGTCAGGGGGAAGTTTGGGATAAAGGTGACTTTGGTTACCACGGTAACCACT
Source organism: Tursiops truncatus (assembly GCF_011762595.2). NCBI lineage: Eukaryota > Metazoa > Chordata > Mammalia > Artiodactyla > Delphinidae > Tursiops > Tursiops truncatus. The sequence goes on along the minus strand of NC_047046.1, from coordinate 86,423,253 downwards.
GCTAGCATCTCTCTTTTAGTTTAAAGCCATAGCTCAGAGAAGAATCTCTCTGCGCGTGTAATTATTGATTAACAGCACAGAATGCTCCCATCTGCACCTTTCCGTCAAGTGCCCTTACCAGCCGTATGATATCGACAGGTTTTTCCATCCTAAGCGACATCTAGAGAATACACTCTGAAAACTAGGATTCTATATGCTAGCTGTTAGCTTTTAGAATGGGAAAAGAATGACGAAATTTGGGTTTGTCTGGTAAAGTCACAAATCAGGACGAGACCTTATAAGGCTGTGAGGTCCAACCTCTACACTAGGAAACCAACGTTATAAACAACCTTATCTTTGGGAAATTATCATGACATAATTGACGGTCCCAGGATAATTCTTCTATCAAATAAGTGTTTTCTGGGGGCTTCCCTGGTGGCACAGTGGCTAGGAATCCACCTGCCAATGCAGGGGACACAGGTTCGAGCCTTGGTCCGGGAAGATCCCACATGCTGCAGAGCAACTAAGCCCGTGTGCCACAACTACTGAGCCTGTGCTCTAGAGCCCGCAAGCCACAACTGCTGAGCCCGTGTGCCACAACTGCTGAAGCCCGTGCGCCTAGAGCTCGTGCTCCGCAACAAGAGAAGCCACCGCAATGGGAAGCTCGCCCACCGCAACAAAGAGTAGCCCCCGCTTGCTGCAGCTAGAGGAAGCCCATGCAGCACTGAAGACCCAGTACAGCCAAAAATAAATAAATAAAATAAATAATTTATTTTAAAAAATAAGTGTTTTCTGAAATATAAACTTCTTTTCTTCAAAAAATAATTTCCTCAGCTGCTTTTGCTTGGAATTTAAATTTTTCTGTTTATGCCTTTGTCATGATTATCCTAGTATTTACTCGTTCTCATTTGTACCCCTGGTTAAAGGGGAGTCATCCTGTGGAATAAAAGTGGAGGTATCTCCTCTGCTACCTCTCCTCTGTCCAGATGCTCATTTAAAATCTCAGCTCTGCCTGGAACCAGAAAGCGACCTTCCTCAACTTTCTGAACTTTCCTGTTCCCAGGGGTTTTCTCAGGGAAACTGGGATTGTGACACAGCACATAGAGCTGTTATGAGGATGAAATAAGATATGTAAACTCCTTTCTAAAAGCACCTGGCACCAGCCAACCCCAGTGGCTGGGGCACAGAATCAGCACAGAGAGCCAAACGACAGAGGATCACCTGGAAATTAAGTTTCCAGAGACCTGGAGTGAAACGCCCTGCAGATGCATGAGAATGTCCGCCCAGTCGAGTGGGGACACCAGGGGCGGGGGGTGCGGGGGAGACAGTGACAGCCACCGGGCCTCTCACGGAGAAGGCAGCAGAGATGTCCCAAGGAATCCAAGCGAGGGGAGCAGGGGGACAGACCTGCCTCCTAAGCCCGCCGTTCTGGCCATGGTAGAGAGTGTGGTCCTGCTGAGGACATGGCTGGCAGGAGGGAATCAGGTTGAAGGCTGTTTGCCCATTTGTTAGATAATTATTGATCATCTGCTTTGTGATAGGATGGACAGAGCAGGAGACAGGACAGACTCCCTCCCACGGGCCGTTTCCACGGATTGCGATAAATTCTCCAAAGGAAAAGTACAAGTTGTCACAAGACCATGAAACAGAGGGACGCTGCTGAGAAGACATCAGGAAACCATTCCCTGCGGAAATCATCTTTCACATGAGACCTGCGTTTCTGTGGTCCGTCCAGGGGTGTGGGCTGGAGAGGGGCTGGTCCCTGCAGGAGAAGAGGGGTGCAGGGTTCTAGGCAGGAAGAATAGCACGTGCAAAGAACAGGAGGAGTGGGATTTGAGAAAGGGGGAAGCAGTGGAGGAAGAAGGACAGTCCCAGGGAGCGTTGAGGAGCTGATGGCCTCTGCAGGGACCAGGGTTCCACCACGCACAGCCCTCCGAGGAGCCGTGAGCTAGTGTCTCAGTCTGGCTCTGCCCTGGCAGTTCTCCGCAGGCTTCTGGTCTCCACAGGCAAAATGTTAATAATAGGATGAACTGCGGGGACGGGGGAGGGTGAGCATGGGAACTTGGCACCTTCTGCACAATTTGTCAGTAAAAGCAAAACAGCTCTGAAAAATAAAGTCTATTAGAAATTTTTAAAATGTTTAGATGTAGGTTAACAATAAAAAAAATTAAGTGCATTTTAGTTTCTGTCTTGGGAATTTTAACTTCCATTTTGATGCCTCCCGCCTAAATCAGGACTCCATGGAGGAAACAGGATGGAACGTGAGAATGAGAGAAAATAAATTTTGTTTTGAGCGCGTCAAGTTTAGTTTCCATCAGACTATGTGAAAAAATCCACAATAATGGTTTAACTCCCATTTGCCTCTCACACTTCCAGCAATTCTCTCTGATCAGGGCACCAATGTGACTCAGCAAAATGATATACTGCAGTAGAACCACACTATTTCATTATATTGAAAGAAACAATAAACGCTAAGCAATGTTAGTCCATTTATCACATAAGTTATAAAGTATATACGAATCCCATTTTATGGCATCCTTTATAACTAAGCTCGATAACGCACAAAAGCCCTTGGATGTTTTTAAAATAAGATCTACTGGTCTGGCATTTAAAATTGTCTAAGTCCCGGAATTATTATGCAAACATCATCTTTGCTTTGGCAACGTGGATAGCCAGATTTATGGATTAATCCTTGCAGAGTTTTGGATTTTCACCAAATAATTGGATGAAGCGGAAACAAATCCAGGACTCAATCAGCATATTTCAGGAAATGTTTAAACACAGAATGCCTGTAAGAGGGGAAAAGCGGCTCTTTTTTTTTTAAGAGATACGGTGTTCAGTAGAGCTGGCACAGTTGATTCTGACACAAATGGAAAAGTGTTATGTTCTGTCTCCACTGTATACCTGCATGGAAGTGTACTATCCAGTTAGTGCAAGTACAAATGAAAAGACTTAATGACTCTTCTGGTCATAAATACAGTTTAGGTGATTTATAATATCTCTGTGTATTATAGAATTACATGAAGACTCAATGCAGCCCAGATCACCAAGCCATCTTTCTGCCACTGCTGCGGCTCACTGTTCATTTTGATTAATTTTAGTTGGAGACAGCCTAAGTCAATTGGTCTATAAGGGCAATTACTTCTCAGATTAATTATTTTTTCAGGGAAGAGCTAAATCTAATAAACTAGAACATTTTAGGAAATAAGACTTCGCTTGGATTAATTAAAACCTGATTAGCTGTGAGCTGCAACTTTTCTTATACTACCTCTCTTTTGCCAATTCATGGTGGCCTGACCTGGAATTTGCTGTTGCAAGGACAGGTGGTGATTTGAGGAGTAGGTTGTGAACTAGTGACCATATGACAATCCTGGGAGTGCTTTTCTCCTAGGACTCTGGTTTAGGGCTTCGAGGACACACACGCTGCTTCCAGAAATCATTTTCTGATTCTGCAACAAGGAACATCGACCCGGTGCCTTTACCCAATAAGAAAATAGTGCACTGTCTTAGAAGTAATAATAATAGGATGAGAACTGAATACTCTTAAGGGGGATGGGAATACATTAGTTCATCCAGGGCTTCATTGTTTATATAATAATGGTCACATCAATTTTAAAATGAAATTTAGTGCAATTATAGAAATTTTATAATAAGCAGTAATAAAGCAAAGAGCATTAGAATATAATTCTAAAGACAGGAAGTATTTACGTTTAATACATTCATAAAATAAATACACAAGAGGACAGAAATGATTTAAACAGTACCAAACCTCAAGGCATTTTACAGAATTCTCTGTGTCATCATGGAATTTTACATAAGTCCAGTTGATTCTGCCAACAGACCAGACAGTTTTGCCCTTTCCCAGTAAACACATATTAAATCCCCGATGATGGATAATCATCTTTAAAATGGGTGATGCTCGCTACAGAGGATGACAGAAGAGCTTCAGTGGGTCAAAGCTAATGTGTCCCTTCTGGGCAATCAACTAGAAGTGTCATTCATGCCTAACCAACCGTACTTTGAGTGTTCAGATGGAGATATCTGCAGTGATTGTTACATCCAAAGAGTAGGTCTCAGTTAACTGAGGTTGAGCAAAAGTTGTTCAAATGAACAATTGTTGGTACTAAGTAAAATGATACATGCAGATGACAATGTTAAAAATACATTTTAAGAGCCTTAAATAACCCTCATTTTTAACATCAAAGGGCCTGTAGAGAAAGAAAACATAACAGATACACTTGGGTAGAAAAGCATGACCTCCAAAACAGACAAGTCTGTTGGCTAAGAGAAAAAAAACATTGATTTTCAACTCCTTACTAAACAAAATTTAGTTCTTAATTTACTGAATCTGAAGACCTAAGGCAAGTGACCCATGAAGGCCTGTTGATATAACAGAGCCCAGAAAGCCAGGACAGAACCTCTACTTGAGACCCAAATTGTCCCTGAACGTTCCAAGTAGGACAGGGCTACCACATGAATGCTTATTTATTTTTTAATTCTTAATTAATTAATTATTTATTTATTGGCTATGTCGGGTCTTCATGGCTGGTAGAGCAACGGTAGAGCCAAACGGAAATAAACAAACCCACAGTTGTACTTGGGGACTTGCGCAACCTCCCACCCCTCAGTAACCGATAGAACTACGGACAGAAATTCAATGAGCGCTGAAAAGATACGAACAACGCATCAACCAACATGACAGCCTGGAGGGGTGGGATAGGGAGGGTGGGAGGGAGGGAGACGCAAGAGGGAAGAGATATGGGAACATATGTATATGTATAACTGATTCACTTTGTTACAAAGCAGAAACTAACACACCATTGTAAAGCAATTATACCCCAATAAAGATGTTAAAAAAAAAAAAAAACTTCAATTTTTGCAATTGTCCCCTCCTGTCTGGAGGGGACACCTCCAGATCCCCAGGTCTGGAGGGCCCAGGGATTATGATTGCAGCCCCATAAAACTGTATCCATCTACCCACTTTAATTTGATTTAATTTATTTTAATTTAATCTTGATTTATTGGCCAAGTTGGATCTTTTTTGCTGCGCGTGGGCTTTCTCTAGTTGCAGCGAGCAGGGGCTACTCTTTGTTGCGGTGCGCGGACTTCTCATTGCGGTGGCTTCTCTTGTTGTGGAGCGTGGGGTCTAGGCGCATGGGCTTCAGTAGTTGTGGTGCTTGGGCTTCAGCAGTTGTGGCTCACGGGCTCTAGAGCACAGGCTCAGTAGTTGTGGCTCACAGGCTCTAGAGTGCAGGCTCAGTAGTCATGGCGCATGGGCTTAGTTGCTCCACCGCATGTGGGATTTTCCTGGACCAGGACTCAAACCCGGGTCCCCTGCATCGGCAGGCGGATTCTTAACCACTGCGCCACCAGGGAAGCCCCCATCTACACACTTTAAAAGCTGCTTCCGGGCTTTCCTGGTGGTGCAGTGGTTGAGAGTCCGGGCTTCCCTGGTGGAGGAGTGGTTGAGAGTCCGCCTGCCGATACAGGGGACACGGGTTCGTGCCCTGGTCCGGGAAGATCCCACATGCCGTGGAGCGGCTGGGCCCGTGAGCCATGGCCGCTGAGCCTGCGCGTCCGGAGCCTGTGCTCCGCAACAGGAGAGGCCACAACAGTGAAAGGCCCACGTACCACAAAAAAAAAAAAAAAAATTCTAAATAAGTCCAAAATAATTTATTAAACACTCATTTGTACCCAACATGATCTGACTAGAGTTAAATTAGTAACTGTCCAGCTTTGGACACTTGTGGTCTAATACAAATGATGATGAAAAAAATGATGAATAGGAAACATAGTTAAGTAATAAGCTTAGTACATAAATAAGCCAAATGCATATTATGGGACTAGTTCAAAGTTTAGACCAAAGAATGGATTCAGAAGACCTCACGGAGAAGACAGTCTAAGAGCCTAGCAAACTGACACAATTCATTCCCAATTCTGAGATGCTTGAAGACCACAGCTCTAATTAAAGCACAGCGTGGATAATTAACGACTTGCTGTCTCTCTTCACTTCTACACTGTAAGCTTAATTAACGAGTGCAAGAATCTTATCACTCTCATTATTTTTCTGTATCCGCAGAAGGCAGCCCAACGTGCCACGCAGAGCACGCACCAGGCAGAAGCAGAAAGAAGCACAGCACAGGTGCAACGGGCGTCCATCCGAGAGAAAGCTGGCTCAGCTGCTCTCCAACATCAGACCCAGCTTCTTCCCTCCCCGTCAAACTAGGGCCCTGACAGCACCTGTGCAACTGATTCCTCTGTGTGCATTTGCTCAGCAGATGTGTCCCCCTCCAACACGGGCCAGACAGCGCTCGCCAGCGTCCCCACGCCCCTGGCCCAGAGCCCTTGCCGCCATCCCCAAAGCATCCGAGCTGCAGCCCCATCGGGGGCCTCCTGCCTCCCCCTGTTAATCTGGGGAGGGGTCCTCTGGGTTCCCGATATCACACTTGCTGGCATTCTCCGTCACACAGACACATGCAGCCCCTCGGCCAGAGTTAAGGATGTGAAGCTCCTTACCTCTGACCAGACCTCACGTCTCTATTTCTGTGTCCATGAAGTTTGGGAACTCCCCCTTAAATAATCCCCCAGCCTCTTATCCTGTGGATCTGTACTTTCTCATTCCTGGTTCTTCTCAAAATCAACACACACACCCCAGTGATACCTCCCAGTATCATCCTTACATGGTAAACAAACTCCACTTTTGTCCTCTAACTTTTGCAGAAGAATCTCTCCATTTCTTGCCTAGGCTGAAACCTGACATTTACCTGAAGCCTTACTTCCTTACAGCCTTTGGACATGGAAGCTTCTAATCCTTCCAGACCCTACATCCCCCAAGGTCAGAGAGGACGATGGGAGAAGGAGGGAGCTCGCATTTTCCCAACCTCCCACCCACACCAAGCCCACCTCAGACTCACTTCATTCATGCCCCAACCACTGGAGACTGAAACCCCCTTCTGTACCCAACTCCTGTAATGAATGGGGACATCTCAGTGGCTGTGAAGCCTCACTATTCCCAGATTATGTTAGTTTAAAGAATTTCATCTCCATCAGACTTTACTAGTCCCATTGCCCAAACCCGGGTCATCCTTCCCCTGCCAATATGCCCCAAAATGCTAAGCTCCAATGCTTACTCTCGACTATAACTTTGTTTTCTTGTAACCCTCTCTGATCTTCGTTACTTACGAAGTCCCCGGCACCTTGAGCCTTCTGTTTCTCTCAGACTCTCAGCCCACGGCTGTCACTCAACCTTCCTAACTCAGTCTCCTCCATCATCTTAACTGCTCTTAAACATGCTAAAATAACCCCATTTCTTCACCACACCTGCCCAGGAAAAAAGTGATCCCCAATTAATGTTGAAACTTACCCTTTATGGATTCTACAACTAGATATTCAGTAAAACAAACAAACAAAAAAAACCACACCTGCATCAAAATGTTGTCAATAAACACATACAGAGAGACGGACCCCACAATATTCCCGGCACCACTGGTACTATGAAAAAGTTGGTGACAGAAAACATAATCCACAACCTCATAAAACTTATAGTTTGGGGACAAGATAGCGATAAAGAAAATAATTATAAAATATGAATTCAATGAGTATAAGTCAAAGTGCTACCGATGAGAACCTGGTAGTACGTTGGAACTGCATCACTATGTTTTCAAACTTAACTTCAAGGTCAGGAAGGTTTGCTTTATGAGTAACTTTTTAAGTTGAGACCTGAAGATGTATTAAAAGTAAACTAGGCAAATATGCGACAAACCCACAGCAAATATTCTCAATGGTGAAAAACTGAAAGCATTTCCTCTAAGATCAGGAACAAGACAAGGATGTCCACTGTCACCACTATTATTCAACATAGTTTTGGAAGTCCTAGCCACGGCAATCAGAGAAGAAAAAGAAATAAAAGGAATACAAACTGGAAGAGAAGAAGTAAAACTGTCACTGTTTGCAGATGACATGATACTATACATACAGAATCCTAAAGATGCCACCAGAAAATTACTAGAGCTAATCAATGAATTTGGTAAAGTTTCAAGATACAAAATTAATGCACAAAAATCTCTTGCATTCCTGTACAATAATGATGAAAAATCTGAAAGAGAAATTAAGGAAACACTCCCATTTACTATTGCAACAAAAAGAATAAAATACCCAGGAATAAATTTACTTAAGGAGACAAAAGACCTGTATGCAGAAAACTATAAGACACTGATGAAAGAAATTAAAGATAATACCAACAGACGGAGAGATATAGCATGTTCTTGGATTAGAAGAATCAATATTGTGAAAATGACTGTACTACCCAAAGCAATCTACAGATTCAATGCAATCCCTATCAAATGACCAATGGCATTTTTTACGGAGCTGGAACAAAAAATCTTAAAATTTCTATGGAGACACAAAAGACCCTGAATAGCCAAAGCAGTCTCGAGGGAAAAAAAAACAGAGCTGGAGGAATCAGAATCCCTGACTTCAGACTATACTACAAAGCTACAATCAAGACAATATGGTACTGGCACACAAACGGAAACATAGATCAATGGAACAAAATAGAAAGCCCAGAGATAAACCTATGCACCTATTGTCAACTAATCTATGACAAAGGAGGCAAGGATATACAATGGAGAAAAGACAGTCTCTTCAATAAGTGGTGCTGGGAAAAGTGGACAGCTACATGAAAAAGAATGAAATTAGAACACCCCCTAACACCATACACAAAAATAAACTCAAAATGGATTAGAGACCTAAATGTAAGACTGGACACTATAAAACTCTTAGAGGAAAACATAGGAAGAATACTCTTTGACATAAATCACAGCAAGATCTTTTTAGATCCACCTCCTAGAGTAATGGAAATAAAAATAAACAAATGGGACCTAATGAAACTTCAAAGTTTTTGCACAGCAAAGGAAACCATAAACAAACAAGATGAAAAGACAACCCTCAGGGGGCTTCCCTGGTGGCGCAGTGGTTGAGAGTCTGCCTGCCGATGCAAGGGACACGGGTTCATGTCCTGGTCCGGGAAGATCCCACGTGCCGCGGAGCGGCTGGGCCCGTGAGCCATGGCCCCTAAGCCTGCGCATCCGGAGCCTGTGCTCCGCAACGGGAGAGGCCACAACAGTGAGAGGCCCGCGTAGCGCAAAAAAAAAAAAAAAAAGTTCAAGAAAAGACAACCCTCAGAATGGGAGAAAATATTTGCAACTGAATCACTGGACAAAGGATTAATCTCCAAAATATATAAACAGCTCATGCAACTCAATATTAAAAAAACAAACAGCCCAATACAAAAATGGGCAGAAGAACTTAATAGACATTTCTCCATAGAAGACATACAGATGGCCAAGAAGCACATGAAAAGCTGCTCAACATCACTAATTATTAGAGAAATGCAAATCAAAATTACAGTGAGGTATCACCTCACACCAGTTAGAACGGGCATCATCAGAAAATCTACAAACAACAAATGCTGGAGAGGGTGTGGAGAAAAGGGAACCCTCTTGCACTGTTGGTGGGAATGCAAATTGATACAGCCACTATGGAGAACAGTATGGAGGTTCCTTAAAAAACTAAAAATAGAATTACCATATGACCCAGCAATCCCACTACTGGGCATATACCCAGAGGAAACAATAATTCAAAAAGACACATGCACCCCAATGTTCACTGCAGCACTATTTACAATAGCCAGGTCATGGAAGCAACCTAAATGCCCATCGACAGACGAATGGATAAAGAAGATGTGGTACATATATACAATGGAATATTACTCAGCCATAAAAGGGAACGAAATTGGGTCATTCATAGAGATGTGGATGGATCTAGAGACTGTCATACAGAGTGAAGTAAGTCAGAAAGAAAAAAACAAATATCAAATATTAACGCATATATGTGGAACCTAGAAAAACAGTACAGATGAACCAGTTTGCAGGGCAGAAATAGAGACACAGATGTAGACAACAAAGGTATGGACACCAAGGGGGGAAAGCGGCGGGGGGTGGGGGTGGGGGTGGTGTGATGAATTGGGTGATTGGGATTGACATGTATACACTGATGTGTATAAAATTGATGACTAAAAAAAAAAAAAGACTGAAACAAGCAAAAACCTTAAAAAAACAAACAAACAAAAAGTCAATCAGGCAAAAATAAGACAGAATAGCTTTTTAGACGTAGGGAAGAGGATGCATGAAGATCCAGGGTGGAGAAACGCAAGGCAAGTGCAACCAGGTGGACGTAGCACAGCGCGCAGCTAGGCAGGCAGGTAGTCAGTTCCAAGGATGCTCACGGGAGGAGCTGAGTGAAGGGTGCATCAGTGACTGGGCCTGGGCTCACCGCGGAGTCCCAGGTGTGGGAGAGATTGCAAGAGGAATGATGATCGCGCTTATTTTCAGAGTCAGTGAATTCTCCAAACGGAGATGTCACGTCGAGAAAGCAGGTGGAGTAAGGGGCTCAGAAGAGGGGGGCAAAGGTAGAGACGTGGACACCCGGGTGCTACGGAGCAAGTAGACTAGACAGGAAAGTGCAGGAGGGTAGAGAAGGCGACCACTGCTGGGGAGGAGATCTCAAATGACAAGGAAGCACCTGGAGAGGCAGAGCACAGCCCACAGCCATTGGCTCACATCACGCCATCCAGAGCCTTGGAAGAGGGGGGTGTGAGGGAAGCAAAGGAGGACATTCCAGGAGGGAAGGGATCTGCTCACAGAACAACCCAAGCACACTTCTACCTAAAATACTAAAAGTATTGAACACCTTGATGGTGCAGTGAAGGGATGAAGGATGAAACAGAATGGAGCAAACATAGAAGAGAGAGAGAGAAGGAGGGAGAGAGAGGGAGAGACAGACACAGAGAGAGGCAGAGAGATGAGGAAATGACGCAGATTACAGACAATATTTTGGTTTGAAGAAATGGAAAAAGACAAAAGATAAAAAGAATGAGAGCTGAGAAGACGAGAAAAGTAAAAGGAGGACTTTGTTTAAGTACAGGAAGCGCTTAAATGCGGACGAAGAGCTAACAGAAAAGGAGAGGAGACGGACGTCCCTAAGACGAGATGCCCTCGGAATGGAGGGAGGGATACTTCCCACCGTGAACAAAACAGAAAAGATGCTTATAGATGTTCCGCAAAGAGGCTGAGATATCTCTTATGTGATATTTTTAATTTATTAATGAAACAGGAGACGGATTCCTCTGCTGAGCGTGAAGGGGAAGGTTTGAGTGACGGTTAGGGAGTTTGGAGGGGGCTCAGGAGGGAGACAGAGCCCGGGTGTGAGAACAGCGGCCTTTCTTAGATTCTGGTTGAATTCAATTCCATAAACAAGGAGAGAGAACTCTGTGACTCTGGAAACTGTTAACTTGGAAATAGAGGGTATCTTGGCCTTGGAGGGGTGCACTCGGCTTGCATGGCAAGTCACGGGAAAAGATGTTCATCTAAGAAACCGTCCTCTCAGAGCATCTTCACATTAAATGCGCCCCTGTGGGTCAGAACACTGGGCACCCACATCCTTGCCACCTTTCTCAGGCCCTCAGCACCGCTGTCTTGAGAAGCTGTCATCTGTCATCTTGGCTTTTCAAACGCTGTGAATCACTTTTATGTCTTGCTCCAGACCATCACGGGAAAGGGAATATGATCTCAATCCTCCTTGCTTCCTGTCTCAACTAGGAGGAGAAATTAGGATTTCTTTGTGGGCAGAGTCCTTTGTGTTTTCATTAATAATGTCCTGGGGCGATCAGTGGAAACATCACGCCCGCGGCGAGTGTTTGCGGCTGAAATCCAAGAGCAGCAATCACAAGCCTCTTTGGTCCACACTCCTGGTCCCCACTAATTGTTATTTCTCAGAAGAGAGCATCTTCTTCTTTTGACCGATTCTGAGAACTGCGGCATCGCGTCTGCTACCCTGCCAGGCGCCCATCGCCCACGGGTTCCCCCAGCAGCCTGTGATACCTGGACCCGAACCAACCACGGTCTTCCAGCTCCCTGTGGGAGACGGACCCCCTCACATACCCTGGCTGTGCTGAGAGCTGTCCTCACCGCATCCCCCCACGAAGCTGTGTTAAGTCATCAGGGCTCAGATGCTAATGACATCACGGGGCATTTGCAGCACTGGGGGTAACGAGGCACATGCAATACGTCAGATCACAGCACAGAGATCTATGAATGAATAAAAGTCTCCTTTTTCACAAGAGCTGGAGACTTTCTGTACCTTTTTAGTTATCACTCCTGCAGAGAACAGACAGGAAAGTCTATAGACAAACAGCGGCTCTCTGGTCATTTAATTCACCCATGACGTTTGACAGCCAGAGGGTCTCCCAGGCTTGGATTAGCCCCAGCCTCTATCCCTAATACCCCCTCCCACAGACTCTGCTCCAAATTAAACAGCTCAAGGCTGAGAAGGGGTGGGATTCAAGCCACCCCTCCCCCTGGACCAGTGGAGGAAGGGGGAGAGGACCTCCGCTCTCCACAGGCTGCAGGGATGGGAGGAGAGTGTTAAGCACACAGAATGAGGGGACCAGTGACAGTCCTGGAGCCCAGAGCCCTAGACCTGTCACTGGGCGCTAAGACGGATGAGGCTGCCCTAGAGGAGACGGTGCAGAGCAAAAGATGAGACGCAGAAATCTCACTGCGGGCGGCTCTGAGCCAGGTGTTCCGTACGTGCAGCCCCGGGAACCTCGCCACAACGCTACGGGGTAGTTACTGTCACTGCCACCTTTTACAAACCACAGCAGTGAAGCCACATGTTCACTGGTAAGTGGTGAAAACAGGACTCAACCTGGCAGCCGGCCTGCACCCGCATCCCTACAGGCTGCACTGTGCCAGCTTCCTGTCCCCAGGTGAACTCACCTTTTGTGACCTGATATATGCGGATCTACTGGTCCCAGAGCCCAGTGCTGTTTGCTGGGGACCACGGAGCCACAAGGGCCTTTTCTGCCTGGAATCCCTGGGCTAACAATCAAAGGCAGTGCAAAGTACTTTCCACTCACACAGTAAGGAGACCCCAAGGAAAAGAGCTTGGGGGGAGGTGAGTGACGTGGAGGGGAAACACATGCCGCAGCCCTTCCCCAGCCCCCAGGCTTCGCCCCTAGTCGGACACACCTTAGCTCATAACCGGCTTTCTAGGGAAGACGGCAAAGACCCTGGAGTCAAGTGGGAGAACACTGTCCGAGCATCGCACCGACAGCGCAGGAGAGGCTGCACAGAAGGCAAATCCCCACGACAAAAAAAATTTAAATAAAATAGGGCATTTCACAGGGAACTCAGAGCTTTTATGCCAAAATCCCACCTTCACGCCTCCACCCACAGCGACTGGATCTTTACGGTCGCATTTAGAGCTTCTCTGTGAAGTTACAAGGGCAGCCTTGAACGCCCTCCATCCAGAAGTTGCTGTGTCCATCAACCTTCCCTGCTCGGGGAGGAGACCGGCACACGTGGCCAACTGAAAATTGTCACTCACCACCTGCGTCGACAAGGGTGAGGTCACCAGCCACTGCCGTCGCTGACCTTCCACACCCCCTGAAAGGAGTTCAGAGCAGAGCTCAGGAATGAGGCCCTCTGTGCTCTGTGAAAACCGGCAGAACAGGCCTGCAGAGAGTTAGGTGTTTCCAGGAGAAGATTTTATGACCCCGGTTTCTTGCATTTTCTGGTATCTGGAGAAGCACTAAAATCCTTGACGGAGACGTCTGCTTCTTGTGACTGGAAGCAATATTCTGCCAAACTGTGAGCTTGACCTCACGTCCCCCCTTCGCTGAAATCACATCTATACTGACCTTCCCCCCGACGTCTTCAGAGCAGGTCCTCAGAGCCAACTGAGACGCTGTCTCCCGGGCTGTAGTCATTTTGCCCCAAACGAAACTTAACTCATCCTTCTCACGTGGTGCTTTTTTCTTCAGTCAACAGATCAAAGGGCTAGTAAGTGGTGCGCCAGAGATCTGGATACTGACATTTCTGACTTTGAACTCCAATACTTCACTGGCTTTGCCTCGTCCTCCAAAATAAGACGATGTATAAGAGGATGTGTGCGTACGGCACACGGCAGCGTTTCCCAGCCTCGGCGCCACAGACACGGTGGCTGGACGATGGTGGGTGGTTGGGACGTTCTGCTCATTGCAGCATGCTGAGCCGCGTCCCTGGGTCCCACCCACTCCCTGCAGTAGCACTGCCTTCTCCCAGCCATAACAATCAAGAACATCTCCAGACCTTGACGTTCAGACGCCCCTATATGGCTGAAAACACGGGAACCAGCACACTAGAGAGAATATCGGCCTCTAAGAGAAACCGGACCTTCACCCTCACACCTCTCAGGGCAGCGATGTGGATCGTGGGTTGGAAGAATGGCCGTGTGAAGCTGTCCATTATTACAATGATCTGGGGGAAACCGTGATGGTCCACGGCACGTCCTGCTTTGTGATTTTCCCTTCCCGCTGAATCTTTCTTAGCACATTCTAAGTTCAATCAGCCGGTGTGATGTTGGCCACCCCGGGGCCTCCCTTTGTGGAAGGGAGTGTTGACCTCCTCTCCCTAGGAAGCCCCATGACAGCCGTGTGGACGTGAAGGGGACAGCCTTCTGGTGAAAACGGCGTTAGTCTCACTGCCTTAGGTCTTAGGGAGAAATAGTCTGTCTTTCCGTCAATCCAAAAGTGGTTCAGTATAAAAGAATTACAGTCACCTTCTAGTAAATAAAGTGCGTGCGCGTACTTATCCTGTGCCTGCTGCTGACTCCCCTGGAGAAACAGTTCTTCTCAGGAAGACATCCAGGCCGCCCACACACACTGCCTGTGAGCACGAAGAGAAGGCTTAATGACACCAGTTCGTCGCAGCTCACCAGTGCGAAGAACTGAACCAGTAACAGGTCAAAAGGGCCAACCAGCAGATAAAACAGCATTTTTATCCATGTCTGGTCTTCTGGGCAGATCTCATGTAAGAATCAAGGGGCTGGCAGTAGCGAAGACCATTCATTGGAGACTTAGTGGTTTTGTGGTCCAGCCATCTCTCTAGAAAGCTCTGCACTGGATATGATTAATAAATATGTGAACATGCTTAATATTAACATCATATTATATGAATGATTAAATCCTGGAGTCCAGTTTAATGGTCATGCCACACTCTAGGTACAGGATGGGTACAAAAAGGATGTTGTCAGAGATTAACCATGATAGGAGATTAACCATGATAGGATTTTTTTCCTATGGGAGATAACAGCCAAAATCACACAGTTCACTTGCTCAGGGGCTTTTAGATCCCAGCTCATGTGCAGCTCATGTGCTGCCTCCCAGTCATTTTCTAGAAATCGTAAGCACTTCAAATTTGGCCTAAATTATGGGCAGATAATTGTTGTAATTAGAAAGGTAATGCAGCTTAGAAAGCCTACGTGTAAACACGCAATAAAATAATCTCAGTATTGAGCGACAAGGACACAGATACAGTCCAAATGCAGCTCTAGTTTTTAAAGCCTTTGGAAAAACGGGCTGGGGAAGGTGGCACCGTTAACTAAACCGTCTGCTTTACGCTGATAGTGAAGACGTTAGATATATGCGTAGATGCTGGGCTACGGCACAATTTTCTTTCTGGAAAGGAAATCTGAGATGATTTGAGTAAATCATTTTACCCTTTTATGCCAAATTTGTGAAACCCATGTGGTTGTTTTTCCTTTAAACTACCATATCACACCGTTATTATTTTCTTATAAATTTATTTTATTTATTTATTTTTGGCTACGTTGGGTCCTCATTGCTGCATGCAGGCTTTCTCTAGTTGCGGTACACAGGCTTCTCATTGTGGTGGCTTCTTTTGTTGCAGAGCACGGGCTCTAGGCACACGGGCTTCAGTAGTTGTGGCACGTGGGCTTCCATAGTTGTGATGCACGGGCTTAGTTGCTCTATGGCATGGAGCATGTGGGATCTTCCAGGACCAGAGGTCGAACCCACGTCCCCTGCATTGGCAGGCGGATTCTTAACCACTGCGCCACCAGGGAAGCCCTCACACCACTATTAAGAACACATCTTTCATTAAGTTACTGAATAACCACAAAGCGGGTTGACATTTCCATTAAACGAAAAAGAGCAGATTATTATGCCTGTGACATTCATTTAATAAATATATTTGACCGACCTTTCATATGCGAAAGTCCATGACATTTAAAAATTTTGCTTATTTGGGACTTTCAGAAAAGGAAAGCTAATGAAAAAAGGATTTTAAGTTCCAAAAGTAAAAACACTTACTGAGAAATTGGAGTGTGTCAAAACCCAAGAATATAATATTTGAGTACTTGTTTTTGAATTTTATTTTATTTTTTATACAGCAGGTTCTTATTAGTCATCTCTTTTATACATATTAGTGTATACATGTCAATCCCAATCTCCCAATTCATCCCACCACCACCACCCCCTGCTTTCCCCCCTTGTTGTCTGTATGTTTGTTCTCTACATCTGTCTATTTCTGCCTTGCAAACCCGTTCATCTGTACCATTTTTATAGATTCCACATATATGCATTAATATACAATACTCGTTTCTCTTTCTGACTTACTTCACCTGTATGACAGTCTCTAGGTCCATCCACATCTCTGCAAATGACCCAAAATGACCCACTGGTGAAAGTGGGGTGTTAAAGTCCCCTACTATGATTGTGTTACTGTCGATTTCCCCTTTTATGTCTGTTAGTATTTGACTTATATATTGAGGTGCTCCTATGTTGGGTGCATAAATATTTACAGTTGTTGTATCTTCTTCTTGGATTGATCCCTTGATCATTATGTAGTGTCCTTCTTTGTCTCTTGTATAGTCTTTGTTTTAAAGTCTATTTTGTCTGATATGAGAATTGCTACTCTGGCTTTCTTTTGATTTACATTTGCATGGAATATCTTTTTCCATCCCCTCATTTTCAGTCTGTATGTGTCCCTAGGTCTGAAGTGGGTCTCTTGTAGACAGCATATATATGGGTCTTGTTTTTGTATCCATTCAGCCAGTCTATGTCTTTTGGCTGGAGCATTTAATCCATTTACATTTAAGGTAATTATCAATATGTATGTTCCTATTACCATTTTCTTAATGGTTTGGGGTTTGTTATTGTAGGTCTTTTCCTTCTCTTGTGTTTCCTGCCTAGAGAAGTTCCTTTAGCATTTGTTGTAAAGCTGGTTTGCTGGTGCTGAATTCTCTTAGCTTTTGCTTGTCTGTAAAGGTTTTAATTTCTCCATCAAATCTGAATGAGATCCTTGCTGGGTAGAGTAATCTTGGTTGTAGGTTTTTCCCTTTCATCACTTTAAATATGTCCTGCCAGTCCCTTCTGGCTTGGATAGTTTCTGCTGAAAGATCAGCTGTTAACCTTATGAGGATTCCCTTGTATGTTATTTTTTGTTTTTCTCTTGCTACTTTTAATATTTTTCTTTGCATTTAATTTTTGATAGTTTGATTAATATGTGTCTTGGTATGTTTCCCCTTGGATGTACCCTGTATGGGACTCTCTCTGCTTCCTGGACTTGATTAACTATTTCCTTTCCCATATTAGGGAAGTTTTCAACTATAATCTGTTCAAATATTTTCTCAGTCCCTTTCTTTTTCTCTTCTTCTTCTGGGACTCCTATAATTTGAATGTTGGTGCATTTAATGTTGTCCCAGAGGTCTCTTAGGCTGTCTTCATTTCTTTTCATTCTTTTATCTTTATTCTGTCCTGCGGCAGTGAAGTCCACCACTCTGTCTGCCAGGTCACTTATCCGTTCTTCTGCCTCAGTTATTTTGCTATTGATGCCTTCTAGTGTATTTTTCATTTCAGTTATTGTACTGTTCATCTCTGATTGTTTGTTCTTTAATTCTTCTAGGTCTTTGTTAAACATTTCTTGCATCTTCTCGATCTTTGCCTCCATTCTTCTTCCAAGGTCCTGGATCATCTTCACTATCATTATTCTGAATTCTTTTTCTGGAAAGTTGCCTATCTCCACTTCATTTAATTGTTTTCCTGGGGTTTTATCTTGTTCCTTCATCTGGTACATGACCCTCTGCCTTTTCATTTTGTCTACTTTTCTGTGAAGGTGGTTTTCATTCCAAAGGCTGCAAGACTGTAGTTCTTCTTGCTTCTGCTGTCTGCCCTCTGGTGGATGAGACTATCTCATATCTGAGTACTTTTAATATCTATGTACATACAAGAATTTCAAAATCTTGAAATACAGTTCTTTTACACTTGTAATATTGAGACTAATGATTCATTTAAGAGTGATATGATGCTGTCAGAGTTTTGCTGCTGCTGAGGATGTGGAAAGCAAGTGGGCTGATGTCACCTTGTGCTTAGAGGGGCCAGAATCCTGGAGCGTTTCCCTCAGGGCCTTGTCCACCTGCAGCTGGCCTCAGACACACCTGTTCCACAAGTAGGGTCTGTCCTCAGGTTCGTGGTCCTCCCCTCAGAAGTGGGCTACTTCTGCTCTTCTGGGCCAGCCTCAGAAGTAGGTGAGCGTGTGCACCTGAGCTGTGGGGCTTTCTCAGTGTTCCTCTCCTTTTCCCCAAGGCGGACAAACTAGCTGGTGTTTCTGATGGGTGCATGCTAGCACAGTTGGCTAGCATCCTTCGTCATCTCCAAGCTGAGTTAATACACGCACATCATTGCTGAACACAACCTTCCCAGTCCTGCACCACTTCACTTCGTGTGTGACTAAGGATCCCTTTCCACGCCTTCCCTACAAAGCTTCTACCACGCGAAGCATTTGTAGGCATGGCCAACCTCGCTGAATTTTTGTGACAACCAAGGCTCCCCCATCACGGTGTGGCCCTGTCCTCTCAGCCCCGCCCAAACTCTGTTTCCCACAGTCAGCTCCCTCCCTTTAGGTTTTCTCAATAAACTAATCACCCTCAATTTATGTTACAAGGACTTCAGGTTCACCTCTACAGGGCTCTGATTGAATGATACAGATGAGCTTATGACAAAGCAAGGAGATGTGACATGTAAAATGTGTAACATTCTAAGAAATCAAAAGATACGGAAACGTCAACAGGCGGAAATCCCACGTGCCTGTTTAAAATTGTCATTCTAAAAATAATGTCCTTATGTCATCACCATAGTCTCTAAGCACTGGCCTGTTGGATTGAAACATAAAGCAGAAGAGCTTCTGTTCCACAGTGCTGGGTTTTTATCTATCTTTGAATGAAGAGGGGAGAAGCTTCAGGGCAGTGAAATCAGCCTAAGGAAAGACCAGGCAACAATGTAGAAGGTCGCCAAGGGCCTGTTCGGAAAGCAGTAAGTGGGGCTCCATCAGCCATTTACAGCCACGAAATAAGGAGAAACTGTGAGAAAGTGAAACAAATGGGTGTCTGGAAAAGGCTAAGAGATTATTAAAGTCGACAGCTTCACACCCTGGAATCCTTTCCCCCTAGCTTGATAAACCTCATGGCATATAGACATCTCCACCACACACTGTGACAGGTGGTGGAAAGCTTCTACAGAGGTAACCTGGAATCTCTGCAAACACCAGGGAAAAGGTAGACATTGTAAGGATTCTAGGTGGAGGTGCTTTTATACAAAAAGAAATACAGGAAAAGAAACGTTCTCTATATTCAATATTCAAAATAGTGTATCTGGAGAAAAGCTGGCTTCACAGTGAACCTCATTATAATAAACTGAGTCAGTGTGATTATTGAGGCTCTAAGAGTTGACCTTAGGACTCGGGGCCTGGAAGTACATAGTTTATTATTCCATGAGCAATGACCTGCCCTTGATTAGATAGAGACATAACTGGCCGGCTGTAAAATTGTCCCAAATTATGTGTCCTAATGCAATTTATATTGAGGGTCAATTTCTTATCATGATGTTAGATTTATTCACAATGAAGTCAGCTTTCAGGGGTTTCATCAATTTAATCTACAAACACCACGCAGAACAAAATGGATATTTTTGCCTTGTTTAAAAAAGAAAATTAAAAAAAAAACACCCAGCTGTCTGGATTTCTTGGAATGATTTTAAAACCCTCAAAAGAAAATAATGGAAATCCTCAGTGGAACTGTAACGGGTAGGATTTGTAACTGGTTAGTTCTATTGATGAGGTTAAAAAATGCCATGAAAATCAGAGACCAGTCCACAAAGTGAACAGGTAGTTTTGTTTGCAGGTTGGACCCAGAGCAAAGCCACAGCTCTCGTCAGCCAGGTGGACGGCTCCATCACTGCTGTGGAAAATGAACTTGAAACACCTGCTCCACAAAGAGCATTTCATAGCAGAGGGATACAGGTAAACAGACAGAAAGGACGTGCCTCCTAAGTTCTTACTGAAAGGACAGAACAGAAGCAAATCAAATCAGGTCCATCTTTCATCTCTTTCTTTTTTCCTCTTCTCTACCTTTCTCTCCTCCCCTCCCCCTAATCCTGTCACCGAGTCCAAGCTCGCTCTGCTCGCCACACGACAGGCCATAGAATCGGAGATGCAGTGTTGAGGCCAGCAGACCGAGAAGACGGCAGACTAGCATCTCTGAAACACCATCTTCTCGGGGTTTGGATGCCGGTTTCTTTTATAGAACAGAGACGGGGAGGAGATGAGGAAGTAAAGTAAAAAGGCCACAAGATTTGCAAATGTCCCCTGGAATGGCCACAGCCTCGGGGAGGGGATGTGTTAATTTCTTCTTCTTTGCAGCCATCCTCAGGTGGACAGGGTCCAGATGCCTCCCTGAACAAAGGCACTTTGGTTTAACATTCAGGTAGAGGGCCAGGTCTCCCCAAGGCAGGCCATTGTGCAGAGACAGTATCCTTTTAGTGAACAAAAGCAGAGGAAAGCAAAGGTTAAAGTGAAACAAACAGATCCAACACGGAGTCAGATTTGGCTCTTGTCTGTTACGATCCCATTCATACTAATTTACTAGGCATCATGATAAGTTGGGATGATTTCCATAGATGTGACAGACTTAAAGTCACACAGAATTGAACAGTATCTTCCCCAACTGAGACCCACGAGTCAACAGGGAAGATTCATAAAACTCAATTTAGATTTTCTCCTTGGTTTTCCCATCTTAATGTCAAGAAGTTTCAAAAGCCCAGGTTCACACTGCGAGAGGCAATGCTGTCAAAGATTGTTTGGTGGCATCGCCTAAAATAACACAAAGACGTGATCTTCCTCTTGAAGGCTTAGGATCCGGGAAACAGCGGTGCAATCAGCCAACATTCTTTTTTCAAAGGATTCTCTGAATCCGTAAAACGCCTGTTATGCAAAAGTGTCAAAATACTCCCGAATCACTGTTCCCGAAACCCAAAAAAGGGACTGGAATCTTCTTTATAATTTGGACTAGGTTATTCCGGGAAACAAGTTCATTTCTGTTGGAACATCAGGTTCTAAACGTTTATTATATTGACTTCTTGGTAAATCCCAGCTGACGTCCTCTGCTCTGCCCAACATCGGGCCACAAGTGGGAACTCAAAGAACATGAAAGTGCTTCACTGTCACCCACGGAAAATGTAGAAAACCTATAAAATCATAGAATGTTAGAGCCTTAAAAACGTCACTGACCTGCAGACCAACTGCCTGATTTTTCCAAAGAACCTGCTAAATCCTAGAACAGAGAAGTAGTTAGTCAAATGCACCCAGCAGGTTAAAAACTAAATGTGGGCAAGAACCTAAGGGGCCGAGACTCTGATTTCTTATTTTCCATCCTGATGTTTCTGGCTTAATAAAGAGCATCTCACCACTGATTTCAAGGTTTTTAGATTCAAATTACCTTTATTCTTCCTTCCTAAATTTAACAGAAGTAGTCATGGTAAGAGCTCACAGATAGGACAGAAAGTCTCTCTTCAAATATTTCTTCTAGGCTACTTCTGTAACATTCAAATCGTGGGTAATTACAACAGAGAAAAGCAATTGGTAATTGAGCTTTTCTTGCACAAACATGATAGGAATTTGAATCCTTTTGCCTTTGCTTCATCAAGAGTATTTTCTCAGTTTTTGAAAAGACAAGAGAAAGACATGCATAACATGCGCCATAATTATGGTCAGAAATGGAAGGTTCACCCTTGCAGTGGGCAGCGAAGCTGAGCCCTGCCTCTGCCCCCCGACACCGAACTCAATCTCACAGACAGAGTTTTGGGTGAAGTAGAAAAGAATCGCTTTACTGCTTTGCCAGGCAAAGGGGACCACCACGGGCTCATGCCCTCAAAACTGTGTGTCCCGACCTGGAGGGGGCAGTGAGGAGTTTTATAGCCATGGTTCAAGGAGGGCGTGGTCAGCTCGTGGACATTCTCCTGACCGGCTGGTGGTGAGGCAACTGGGAGTTGGCATCATCAACCTTCTGGTTCCACCAGTCTCGGGTCTGCGTGCTTGTGGGCAGCAAACAGTTAACTTCTCCCACCTGGTGGGGGGGCGGGGTTCAGTAGCTGCAAAACAGCTCGAAGATATTGTTCTGTGTATCCCTTGAGGGGGGACCAGGACCCTCCCCAGGGCTGCGCTATTGTTTCTCTTGACCGCATCTCCTCCCTTCCCTAATTTGCAACTGTTTGAACCTGCCTCGCTGGAGCTCAGGGAAGGTCTTGGAGGCTGAATGAAGCCTATTTCCTGTAATCAAAGAAATGGGGGACACAGAAAGGTTTTTGTGCCCAGGAGCCCCATGGGACCCTGCTCGGTTTAAATAGCAAGGGGTGTGGCTGCCTCACTCACTGTCAATGTCCCTCTACAGAGTGGACACCAGCTGACCACATCTGTGGTCTGTGCTACAGTATCCTCTCCAACTGACTCGATCGTCAAAACTGAGTCCATCAGAGGTTCTCTCCCAGGAAACTAAAATTTAGAATAGAAGGACTCAGAGACTGAGAATCATTGGGGGTGCACTGCATGTGGCAGCCTCTTAGAGATCAGTTATAAATGGATTAAGGAATTCAATGTGAAAAAAGCAAAACAAACTATAAAAGCACGGGGGAAAACAACACAGAAAAGACTGACCGATTCAACCATACAAAAATGTAAAACTTCTCTACTACAGGAGACGGCACTAAAAAATTACCACATGAGGAACAGAATGGATGGAAATAGATACTATACACATATCGGATAAGAGATCAATATAAAACACAACCTAAAAACCCCTACTAAAATACATATTGAAAATGGCCAAAAGGTATGAATTGTCCATTTCCACACGTGAATTACAAATGAAAGAACAGGTGGCGTGAACGAGTGGGGCTGTTGCAGTCTCTGGAAAGGACAGCTTGGACCAGGCTGACAACAAGGCAGGTGGAATACCGAGGAGTGTTCAGGAAATACTGTAGAAGATAACCAACCGTAGTTGCGGGTTAAACATCTCAGGGTGGAGGGAAAAAGAGGTCTTAGCAAGGATAATGCCAGCTCAGCATGAGCAACTGGGTAGATAACGGCACAGTTACTGAGAACACGGGCAGGGAAGCAATATGGTCTTGGCATATTGCTGTAGCGTATTTTTAAATACTCAGCAGAGATGGCTTGGTGAATATGCATGTGAGTCTTAGTTTTACTCTGCATACCCTAGAAGTGTTAGTAAATATTGGAGTTATTCTAATCCAGAATACACACTCCAAAACCACACTGGAGAGCCTGCAAACACTCTGTTTGACCAGGGTTTGTGAATTAGCACAATAAATGTTAGAAGTAAGTTTTCACGGGTGAAGCTGAGGAGTGTTCAAGGTTCGGGAATGGGACAGACACACTGCATGATCACTTCCGCCCACGCACAGATAGGACGGAGCTCTGGCAGGAGGCTGCACATGCAGAATAGCTCCCTGGGCTCACGGTTCCTTGTCGTCCAGTATTTGTCACTCACAGGAAATTCACTCCTCTGGCCCTGATTAGAAGTCACTAAATCCTGGGGCTTCCTTGGCGGTCCAGTGGTTTAGACTTCGCCCTCCAATGCAGGGGGTGCGGGTTCAATCTCTGGTCGGGGAGCTAAGATCCCACATGCCTTGGGGCCAAAAAACCAAAACATAAAACAGAAGCAATATTGTAACAAATTCAATAAAGACTCTAAAAATGGTCTGCATCAAAAAAAACAATCTTAAAAAAGAAGTCACTAAATCCTGCCCCTAATACGGCTACTTTCATCTTAAGAAAACCCTTGTCAACGAGACTGAAAGAACAGCAGAATTCGGGAAGGAACCTAGAGGCTCCATCTACTTCTGACGATGAGAAGCTGTCAACGTTTGTGATAGAAAGGTAATAAAAGTGAGCAAAGGACGCGTGAAGTTTGAGATGCTGTAAGTCTTCCAGGTGGCAACTGAAATAGGCAGTTGGACACAAGGATCTGAAGTTCAGAGCCATATCAGTGGGGTCCTAAGGATACAGCTGATATTGAGAACCATGGCATTGGTGAGTCACCCCAGAGGCAAGCACAGAGAGAGGGAGTGGGCGAGCAGTGAGTCCTCAGGAGCTCGAATATTTGAAGATGTCTTGGAAGGAAGAATCAGAGGAGCAATGGACAGGGCCACTGGAGAATTAGTAGAAACCCAGGAAAACATAACGTTCTGGAAGCCAAAGGAAGAGACAAGTTTCAAAAGACAGAGAGTGGCCAACTGTGCCCACCACGAGCTCTGGTTTGTATGAGGGACAAGTCGGGAGAGAACATTTCTGCAACCCCGGCTTATCTCTCATCCCATCAGCTGTCTTACTGCCTGTCGCACGGTAGGTGATCAGTAGGTTATAATTGAATCATAGCAACATTTTACAATCGTAGAAATGGACTTGCAAATAAATATCCTGAGTTCGACGTATGGAAAGATCCTGTCACAGGTCACACTTACCATACTTACACCTTAGCGCATGAATCGATCACGCTAAGTTGTTCACAAGCAAAGATCACGCTTGCCATGTCAAAAAGAAAAGATAAAATAAGTTCAACTACGTGGCATGGCATGAAAATATCTCCAAGATATGTGAGAAAACGAGATGTGAGACAGCATGATGTCAACCACATTAAAAAATAAGTAACCAAAACTATAGTTATTTGGTTTTGTTTTTAATGTGCATAATTGCATAAAAATGTTGGGAGACAGGATGCATACTTAGCTGTAAAAGTAATAATTCTGAGAAGAGGATGGGATTGGAAGTTTATATGATTTAAGAATACACGCATATTTTAAATAAGCCTTATGCAAATTCATTGGGGAAAATGTGTAAATAAGTATAAATAAGAGATTAAAGTCATCCATAATTCCACAACCTAGAGATAACTGTTGCCAACATTTCTACATCGTTTACTTCAGACTTTTTAAAATGCATATATTTACATGTAACTGAATCATACTATGTCATCAACTTTTTTTCTTTTTTGAACTTAATTTTTCACAAGACATTTTAAAATTTCCTTTTACTGGTTATAAATAATCCCTTGTAAGGATATCCCAAAACGTATTGTATTTAAGTAGTCCCTACTATTAGCTATATTGTTACAAGTTTTCAATATAATTAGTATCACTGGAATAAAAATCTTCGTGCATAAATTATTGTCTGCATCTCGAATTATTTCCTTAAGTTGTGTTTTTGGAAGTGCAATTATTCAGTCAAAGGCTGTGGAGATGTCTATGCATCTTGGCGCTATTTTTTTTTTTTTTTTTTTTGCGGTACGCGGGCCTCTCACTGTTGTGGCCTCTCCCTTTGCGGAGCACAGGCTCCGGATGCACAGGCTCAGCGGCCATGGCTCACGGGCCCAGCCGCTCCGCGGCACGTGGGATCTTCCCGGACCGGGGAACGAACCCGCGTCCCCTGCATCAGCAGGCGGACTCTCAACCACTGCGCCACCAGGGAAGCCCAAAACCTTCATCTCTTGAGCACCAGGATATAATACCGCCCACAAACTAAATGCCTCCACTGTATGTATTTTTAAATATAACATAGGAAGTCAGGCATTGAAAAAAATTACTATTAAAGAAAACTTCTTAAGAATCCTTTTTCCTGAGATGGTTTTGCAGGGATCTTGGATCTTTCCAGAACTGTTCAATTCTTGCACAGTCTCTTCCTTCCCCTGAAGCAGCCTGCCGCCCACCTGAGGGCCCAGCAATTAATAGGAGTTCAACAGAAAGGCTCTCAGGATTAGCTGCTCTTTCTCCTTCAGATCACTCTATACCGATAACGTTTGCTTCCACTGATACGTCTGCCGTACTTAAAACGTTGCCCTAACAAAATATATATTTGTTAAAGTTTAACCTTTCAACTTACATTTTACCGAAATGAAATCCCTTCCTTATGTATGTTTTATGACATGATCTCCCAGACCAATACAAGTCTATAATTTTAAATGAATTTTTTCTGATCTTATTTTACTGTAAAATCATCAAGATCAGGAAAAAATTTCTCCACAGCTGCTTGTCCCTGGAGCGGCAGGGTTAAAATTGCATAGGCTCAGGGAAGGCCCACCTGTGTTTAAATCTCAGCTCTGTAATTTACCAGCTGGGAGATTTGGGGCAAATTTTGGCATAAGGGGATCAACATGCCTGCCTCACAGAATTGCGATGCCCTTGTAGAATGATCTGAGGGCTGTCGAGGGCCAACCCTGCAGGCAGCAAGCACCCGATACGCGTTGCTACCTTTGATGGTTCCCCAGTCCCAGGCCGTAGGTGAAAGGTTTACCCTCACTCATCTTTCTCAGCACAGCTTTCAGAAGACATCCTTGGATGGACCCTGTACCTGGCTCCTCTCCAGACACCAACTTTTAGGGCTTCGGGGTGATGCAGGCTGACGGGATCTGAGGAACTTTGTTGATCATCACCAGGGAAGCATGAGCAACGCAACAGTGAGATGACCAGGTTCTCCACAAGATGAAGAGTCCGTCTCCTGCCAGTTCTATCTGCTGCCGTCACCGAGGCAAGGCACAGCCAGTCCATTAACAAATCAGCCCGAGACGGTCTCCTGGGAGCGGTCTTTGGAGAAGCTTATCTCCTTTTCTGACACTTAGAGTCCATATCGAACCTGATGAGATGTCTCCGGTAACTGCAGCTTTTCTGTCTGCACCTCTGCTATTGTAAAGGGTCTTCCCAGTGTCCAGGATACATGTATTGAAAACTAAGTAACAGCAGTGCAATGAGAGGGTTTTCTAAATGGACTCTGGAAGCATCTTCTGACTGACACCCAGCCCCTCCTCAGCAGAGGTGGGTACCCAACACCCAGCTTCCCACGGCCAGGGCTCCCTTCCTGCCACAAGAGCGGCCATCAAAGCCGCAGAACCCGGATCCACAAGGACTGACCTTCCAAACACCTGTCATCTGCTGGTACCTCAAATCCAGACAGCCTGGCCCCGGGGAACCTGAAGGTGCCCCAACGAGGGCGCTTTCTCACCCGCAGGGCTGGTCCTTCCCCTGGCATCAGACCCTCCCTCGGTGCCTGCCCACCCCTGCAAGTCCCACTGAAGGAGATGGAGGGTAGGGACCCCGGGTTTCTCTTGATGCCTCTTGGCCTAATTAAATTCCCCCCCAAAGACCTGCTCCTCTAGCCTCACCACAGGCTTCTGCAGATGTGGCCCCACAGACTGTGCAGTTCAGGCGGCGAGTGTCCAGCTCATGCCGGCAGAGTGTTCGCCACAGGGACTCCACCCGACGTGACAGCTCCAGGGCCGCTGATCAGACACCCCGAGATACAGAGCCTGGCAGGAAATGTGTGAAAACACCACCCGCCCCAGATACATGCAGAGCCCTGCTGGGCCCAGAGCCCCTTGGAGAAGGAAGGGCCCCTGAGACCCGGTCCTGCTGACCCTCTGAGTTTCTATCTGCTCCAAACACCCCCCTTTCTGAGGCCCCCTAACTGTATGGACCCTGAGGAACCCAACCACTAGTTCGTGGCTTCCTGAAGGGCCCCAGTACTGAAGCCCCTGTGGTTAAAGACATTTTGCAGGGAAAGGTGCATTGGACCAAGCGCCAAGTGTGGTTTCAGGGACTTTTTTTTGCTTTTTGTTTTGTTTCCATGGTTGAGTCACTTAATCTCTCTGAATCTCAGCTCCTGATCTAAAAGACAAACATCCTCTTACTGCCACCGCTGTCTATTAAGAAATCCAAATTCCATCCAAACAGATCCTGCAGCCAGGACCACAGGCCCTAGGAAATCCTAAGGCGGTTCAGGGCAGTTCTTGTGGGTGTCAGCACGCTCTGCGCTCTGGCCGGGCATCCTTGCCCCGCCAGCTCCCAACCCCACGCCTCTGCTGGACCCGGTCACCGGGCGTTGCTTTCCCGACATACAAAACGCACCTTCGGAAATCGGTGCCTCTTTAAATCCTTTCCAGCTCTAGAATTCAACTAATTCTGTTCCACCGAAATTAAGTGAGAGGCCATAAATGATTTAAATTGTTATTATTGCAGTTGTGGCCAGGTTAGCAGGCAATCTTGCCTTCCAGAGGCGTGATCAGATTTTCCACAGCAGAATCCCCTGCAGCTGCCCCCCAGGGGCTGGGATCGGAGCATCCTTAGCATTTTAATAGGAAGCTTGTGAAATCCGGAGACCTCAGGACTCCAGGAGAGCCTCTCAGGGGTGTTCCTGGGCTGATGTTTGGTGAACAGGGGACTCCAGGCTCCCTCCGAGGAGACCACCTGTTCCCCAGGTCAGTGCTGCAACCAGAAGGTCATGGCTGCCCCAGGGTCTGCACTTTGTCCTGCGGAAGCAGCGTTAACCCTGGGCCCTGGGGCTGGCGATGCTCCTCGCTGGTGACTCAAACCCACCCTGTCCTGGAGACATCACACCTGCCCTGGAAACTCACCTCCCTGCCTCTCTTTCCACCTCCACTCAAGTGCATCACTGGTCCACTGGGCCACGCAGTCCGGCTTCTGGACAAAAGCCCTGAGCATTCGAGTTACTTCATTCTCTCACCAAGTGCACGGCTTATCGAAGCAGAAGACCAACATTTTATCTTTTTCAAGAAGGGAAACAAAATGCAGAATCATGTGCTGTCTGATGGCATTCTGCTATGTTCTTGGCGTTATTTGGAAACTAAACATTGTCTCGTTTTCAATTTTCTAAGTGTTTTGCATACTTTCTACAGCTTCTTGCCTCTTGTTATTTCCTCTCGCTCTTCCTCTGCCTCTTTTATGAAATAAAATCTCTGTCCCAACCTTTCACCGGTGATTTTTTGCGTGTATTGGATACACTTCCAGTTTGCTGGTGCCCGTCTGTGGTTAATCACAGGATTTACCAAGGAGTTATTTCATCACATTCGTCAGCTAAGGATGGATGCTCTCACTGTGTTGATAACATCATTTTAATCACGTCCGTCAGGCACTCAGACCTTCACCTAAGACACAGCTAGGACGCTCGCCCCGTTGAGAACCCAGTGTGCCAGTTCTGACTAAATGGATTGCGTGTGGTTTAAAGGCACTGAAATAGCTGTTCGCTTCCTTGTTAGAAAGTAGAATGTAGAATAAATAAAGGTGGAAGTTCGCACTGGCTGGGCAGAGCAGTTTTTTTTGTTTTTTAATTTTTATTGGGGTATAGTTGATTGACAATGGTGTGCTAGTTTCAGGTGTACAGCACAGTAAATCAGTTATGTATATATATATCTATATCTCCATTCTTTCTCAGATTCTTTCCCCATAAAGCTTATTGCAGAGTTCCCTGTGCTGGTCCATCGGTCCAGGCTGGAGAAAATCCAGGCCTCTTAAAGCCTTGAGTAAGTGCTGGGCAGCCCTGCTCCCCTGCCAGGGGAGTCCAGAGTCTCTGAAGGTCGTGGCTTTTGTCTCTGCCCAGCAGAAAGGCAGGATGTGCTGCATTCTCCCTTCTGGAAACACAAAAGCCTGCACTGTGGCTATCACACTGTCAGTCAGAGTCCAGCATTTAGTCTCTTCACACCTGACTGACGAGGTCACTTTGTTCCCTGAGGAACAATCGCCTCCAAACCAATAAGGAGAAAAGAAAAAAGGTTTCGCCCAGAGCAGAGCACAAGATGGAAAGCCAGGCTCACCCTCCGTGCTGTCGGACCAGAACCGAGAAGCAGGACACAGGGTCTGGGTGCAGCCCTGCTTCCAAGGGACCGTGTCCTTGGAGCTCAGTGGGGTCTTAGGGTGAAGAGCGCTTAGGTCAGCTCCCCGTGACCAAGAAGGTCCCCGTGCCTGCTGATGTGCTCTAGTTGCTTCTACAGACGACCCTGCTGGTCTCCTCCCCGAATCTGAGGTCACGCGTCCTTCCCAGCACACCTCCCTCAAAGGCCGCATCCCCAGCCTCCAGCACGTCTTCAGAGGACAGCCCCCTCCGGTTAACTCACACACAGAGGCACTCAGAGTGGTAATGACGATGCAGGGCATATTAATTCCTGAATTAGTGAGTATGACACTCCTTGATCTGTACACACCCTAAAGGAATGCTTTGCGCAGGGCAGTTCCAGTAAAGACGTCAGTGGCCTGGCGCTCGGGACAGAACACATCCAGGCTTATGTGATTCTGACAGCCTGAAGGCCACACACGAGTTACCTATGACTGTGTAATGAGTTACCCCGAACACTGTGGCTACACTGTCACCAGTGAATCACTGTCACTGAGCTGAGGGGAAGGGGTAGGAGGGCAGGCAACTCCTGCAGCCTCTGGTGCTTTCCGGGGTCCAGAGGCTGCCTGCATCTTTGGTCCACAGAGATGGAGACGGTCTTCCTCCATCTCCAAAAAGCCAACCCGGCAGCACCTGCCAAACCCTCTCTCCATCTGCTTCCATCACCACCTCCCCTCCTCTGACTCTACCCCTCCTGCGTTCATTTTGTAAGGGCCCTTTTGGGGTTACACTGGGTCCCCGTGATGATTGGGATAATCTTCCTATTTTAAGATCTTTAATATAATCACATACAAAGTATCTGCTTCCACGGAAAGCATCACTACTCCCTGTGCCGACAGCACGCCGCCTCCTTCTACCTCCAAGCACCTCCCAACATCATGTCTTGTTGGACTATTGCAAGAGCTGCTGACGAAGCTCCCAAACTCTATTCTCCGTCCTCCCAGTCGTCCTCTGTCTTCCGGCCTCCAAGTTACAAGTCTGACAGGTAACAAGTCACACGGAGGGTAAGTCACTTCTCTGGGGTCCCGTGGGCCCGACTGCTTCATTATACTCATTTCGCCTGTGTTTACACGTGCGTCCCCCCAGTTAAATGATGAAGTGATTGAGGGTGACTATGTTGCACAACTTTGGCCCCGCTGTTCCCTCTGGAGTGACACTGGCTGAGTGTCACCAGCAGCACGGTCCGTGTTGGAACTCAGTGCCAAGAACGAGGCTCTGCAAAGTGGTGGCCAGCTCGCGGGGTGTCTGCGCGGCTCCTGGCCCTCTCCTCCGGGACCATCCTCTGCCCCCAGGGCTGCTGCACACACTTCCTCTGTATCAGGACGTCTAGGGTCTTCTGCCCCCTGACAGCCACCAGTGCAGGGTCTGCACGTACTTTTTCTAATTGGGAGCCCGAGCCATGTCATCCTGATTGAAATATAGCCTCCAAAAATTTCTTTTCATTCTCATTTTAGTTGTGACTTCTTAAATTACAAAATTTATATCTTCTTGTGGTTTAAAAACAGTACAGGAGGACTTCCCTGGTGGCGCAGTGGTTAAGAATCCGCATGCCAATGCAGGGGACACAGGTTCAAGCCCTGGTCCGGGAAGATCCCACATGCCGCGGAACAACTAAGCCCGTGTGCCACAAATACTGAGCCTGTGCTCTAGAGCCCGCGAGCCACAACTACTGAGCCTGCATGCCACAACTACTGAAGCCCTCGTGCCTAGAGCCCGTGCTCCGCAACAAGAGAAGCCACTGCAGTGAGAAGCCTCCGCGCCACAATGAAGAGTAGCCCCCGCTCGCCGCAACTAGAGAAAAGCCCGCACGCAGCAACGAAGACCCAACGTAGCCAAAAATAAATAAATAAATAAACAAAATAAAAACAGTACAGGAGTTTTAGAATAATAGTCAAAGCCCCCATTTACCTTCTTTTCATCTCCGTGACCCTACCCTGGAGATAATCACTGTTGTCTATTGAGAACTTATCTTTATACATGATTTCTGCATATTTCCAACTCAAATAGAGTTCCAATATGCATTTCCAAATATGCCATTACATGTGCATAGGTTTTTCTACAGATATTGATATTCAGAATTTTCTATTCAAGCCGTTCCCAATGCTTTGCTGTCACAGTAAAGTTGCAGTGAGGGTCAGTGTGCGCGCACCTCTCTGGGCTTGTGGCTACTTGTGCAGGAGAGCTTCCTGAAAGCACGGTTGGTGGGTCAAAGGATGTAGAGGTTGCAGAGCTGGTAAACAGAGTTCAATTAATCTTCCAAAAGACTGTACCAGTTTCTATTCCCACCAACAGTGTGTGTGTGTTTTCTCATATGTTTATCAAAATCTGACAGAAGAAAAGTGCATCCCACTGCTTTTAAAATTTGCTGATTACCGGAGAGGTTGTAAAACTTTTCATATGTTTAATGTGCAGAAGATTCCATTTCATCCAAGGACAGGAAGTAGTGAAGGAAGGCTGGAGAAGACAACGTATCAAGTACCAAGGGCCAGGCCCTGCGACACGTGCTTTACGCGCAGGCGGTCGGTGACTGATTGGTTTTTTCACACGAGGGCTCTCAGCGTGAGCTACATCAGCATCACCTGGAGGGCAGGTTACAGCACTGGCTGCCCGCCCCACCCAGAGATGCTGGCCCAGTAAATGGGGTGGGGTCTGGAGAGGTCCAAGGATGCTGCCTTTGTTGTTCCCGGGACCACCTTTTGAGAACCGTGGATCTCAAGCAGATATAAGGTTCAAACTAATTCCCACATCCAGCATGCATATTTTTTCTTTATAAGAACTGGTACCTTTTTGACAATAAAATCCAATCAATACCTAAATCCAAAAGAAAATGCGTCTGGTAGGTGAGAAGAGAGCCTCTGGGGTGTAAAATGAAACGAGGCTTACTTAGTGCACCTTTATTGGGCAGATTCCACACACCACAATTATCGTCCAAGTCAGTAAAACAATTCCTTTCTATTTATGTATAAATTATGGGAGGAAATGCAACATCAAGGCAGCTCAGAAGGGAGTGTTGAGATGCCAGCCAACCTTTCTAGATCCTTCGGGTAGAAGTCGCATTTGGTTTTGAGTTTTCCAGGTTAGTAGTAAATGTACTTCCCTTTTATCTGGTATTTTTCCTTCTTTACACTTTTAAAGGAACAGAGGATTTGATGATAGATTTCTGCGTCCCTATAGTGTGTGTATAGTGTGTGTATCTGTCTGTCTGTCTTTTCTACATGGCCATATAAAGCATTGTTGGAAATGCTCTTTGATAGTTTTTGAAAAATTCATTTCTGCTTTTAAAAATCCCATGAATGATTTTCAGTTTCTCATTACAATACTTAAAGTCTTGATGACAAAATTCCTTTACTGAGAATATAAAACATGATGACCTAAACGTTTCTGAAGGAGTCATTCTTTTCCCAAAATTGTGCAGCCTATAAAACAGGGCAATTTTCATTTTATTTTTACCCATTAGTAACCAGCATGTCCTGACATTTTACTGTAGAAGGAACAATGTATTGAGTGCTTTGAAGAAACACAAAAAAAGTTTCTCTTCACACTTTACTTAAACAAATAGCCCATTAAAATACGAATTAGACAGAAAAGTCAATCATGGAACAAATAGGTACAAACTATCAGTAACAGCGACCACAACAGCCCACATACACAGAAAAAGAACTGGCCCCAAAGAGAACAAATAACAAAAGCAAAAGAAATGATCAAGCAAGCCCACCTCCATGCCTTCAAACCTGTCCTGACATTATCCTAATTAACACCAACAAATAAAGGAAAGAAGTAAATGTAAAAACAGATAAGGGTAGAAGAAAAAATACATTATCATTTAAATATACATAAAAGCTCTGAGTACACCTGAAAGCTAGAACATGTGGAGACACTGAGTTAGAATATGCAAATATATGCAAATATGCAAATATATGCAAATATACGCATGTATTTATAGTATAGAAATGTACCTCGTCCTGAACATTCAGGGGATACCTTTTCTTGAGGCAACCATGGAAAGTTCATAAATTAGGCTGAAAGACAACCAAATGTTTTTGATCCAGAGGGAAAAACATTTAACACAAAATAATATTGTAATGCTAGAATGAAAAGGCACAAGTCAGGAACAATGGTCTATACTTAAAGCGAGTAATTATGCACCAGTTCCAAGCTCAGTAAACTGAGTTCCTACGTTGGGCTTCAAATTACAATGTATTTGCTCTTCTGAGGACACTTACAAGAAAATGCCGAGATAAGAGCCAGGCTGAGAGAAAATCTCTACAAGTCAAAGATCCGAAGAGAAGTGTTTCCAGAATAAATAAAGAACCCTCAAAATCAATAATGTGAAAAAGAGCGACCCAGGATTTAAAAATGGGCAAAAGATCTGGACGGACATGTCACCACGGAATACATATGGATGACCGAAAAGATAAAATGAAAAGATGCCAACATCAGTAATCCATAGGAAAATGTAGATTAAAAACTACGAGATACCACCATACAGCTGCTAGAAAGCAAAGACCCCGACACGTCAAGTCCTGGAGAGGATGCTGAACCAGACTTCTCACGTGTTGCTACCAACACGGCCACGGCCCCTGTGATAAACAGCTGACAATTCCTTAAATGTTAGACACACTCATCATACAAGCGAGTCCCTTGTGTAAATATGTACCCATGTGAAATAAAATCCAGTGCTCACACAAACACCTAGACGTGAATGTTTACAATTTCATAATTTCCGAACCCCAGAAAGACCCCCATGTTCCTCGCCAGGGGAATAGAAAAATAAGGTGGGGTGTGCTTCACCCAGCATCGGCACCTCCTCGGGAACAGGAACAAACCACATAACGAATGAGCCTCTGCCTGTTACACCAGGTGAAAGAAACCTCGAGGGCTGCACCCTGCAAATCCATTTGTGCGACGTGCTGAAAAGGGCAGAACTGCAGGGACCCAGAACAGACCAGCGGTTGCCACGGGTTAGAGGGAGAGAGTAATGGGCGTGCGGTGGGGTCTTCCCCACCCCAGCTCTGTCTGGAGATGCTGCAACCCCTCCCCGCATTTCTTAGTTAAAATCCCTCGTACGAGTTCATGCAAGAGAAAGCCTGACGCCCTCAGCCAGTCTCTCAGGTCAGGCCACCAGGGACGGCCCCGAGACGGCTACTAACCAGCCTGGCTAATACAAAGGACATGCAGTAGGGCTGCTAATGGGAAACGTGCAGACAGCAGACATGAGCAGAGCAGTCACCCTGCCTTGTCTGAGATATTCAGAATATGCCCCTCACATTGCTAAGGAAAATAATGAAAGAAATCACATTTCATATTGCAAAAGGAATAAGACAGCCAAAGAAGCTGCCATGAGATACAAGCAAAACAAAACAGAAAAGATGATCCATCATTTACAAATCAATGTGAATTAGTTATATTACATTTTGAACTAGAAAAAACGCACTAGGAGAAAAAAGTCTCCAACGAAAAGCTAGCATATGAAAATTCCACAAAATCCACTTACCCAGGGCCCTCAAGACACAAAGCCAGTACAGCCAATATTTTATAATAACTATAAATGGAATAGAATCTATAAAAGTGTTGAATCACTATGCTGTACACCTGAAACTCATACAATATAGTAAATCCACCAAATCTCAATTTTAAAAAAACCTCACAAGACTAAAATAAGAGACACAGGGAGTTTAAAACTTAAAAGAAGAGGCAAATTAAACCAGTAAGTGTAAACCAATAGGAAGGAAATTTGGAACATTAATATAAGAAAATGCAGAATTCAACATTCAGTGTATTAATCAGTATTTCAAAAGGTCATTCTTATTGAAAAAAAAATGCCATGTCCAAGTTAGAATATAAGGATATAACTGGGATAAAAGAGTCATGATTTTCTCTTTCTCTCTCCTATTAAAGAAAAAAGAAAAGGAAAGAAACCCAACAGCAGTAAAATTCATCTCTCAGTCGAGTAGACAAAATAAAAGTGAGGATATAGGTAGTGGAGGTCAGCACGCTGCGGCCCCCGGGCCGAATCCCACCTTCCTGCCGCTGGCATGTGTCATGTATGTGCTGTCAAAACTGCAGTCACTCTCGCGCAGTCGAGCTAAGTGGTCAAGACAGATTTCATGTCCTGCCCCGTACGTAAGTCACTCCCCAAGCCCTGATTTACACTGAAGTCTGATTTGACCCAGAGTGTTGGACCTCCCTCCCCAGACACCGCCTCTCAGGCCACACAGAAAATCTCAACAAACTCCAGAACAGAGAAATTGCATAAGCTGTGTTTCTCGAGCCACACGCAACAGGAATAAAAAGGAATAAAAACACAAAGGGAAAAAAAATCTCAACGATCGGAAGTTCGAAAAACACCAGACTGGTGTTCTGACGTTACCGTAATTAATATCAACTCATAAAGTAAAGAAGTAAATGTGAAACTGAAGAGAACAAGAAAAAATACATTAAAACTTTCATATGCATGAGTATAGGCCCCATTACTTCTATATTTATCATAAAGTGAAAAAAATTTGATCAAAGATTTAGTTTTAGTGCACTTCACTGTATTTTTATTTACAAAAGAAAAGAAATCTAGATATGAAACAATTGGTTGCATTAATTACGGTAAACCCATACAAAGGATCAATGCAGTATGCATTGACATAGAAAAAATGATCAAAAATTTCTATTAACTAGAAAAGCAGACTATCAAACACTGATAATGTAATTATGGGTAGTTTTTAATTGTCCTGTTTAAGCATTTCTGCCTATAATTCTCTTACTTCTATAATCACATGAAAGCCATTGATATATTTTATTAAGTCACCAGAAATAACCACAGGAGAAAATAATATGACAAAATTCTCAGCACATAGAATAGAATGAACTCTATTTGAATTGCATATTTTCTTATTCTTCCAATTATTGAAATCTTTGAAAGTGAAAGCCATTTCCATTGAACGCTGTTTGGATGTAATGTGACTTACATTTCCAACTACAGTCTCAATGTTGAAAATACTCCCAGGAACAAAGAAAGCGATATTGCATCTAAGATGAAGGTGACGTTTCTCTTTAGACGTGGAAGAATCGTTTACTCTCAGGAATAAGCTGAGGTCAGTCCAAAGCATCATTTTGGGCTAGTTCCCCGAAATGGTAAGATCTGTTAGTGCTGGGGTGGGAGGAGAGTTCTGTGGTCAGGTGGCTGGCAGAAGCTGAATCTAATCCAGTTTCTTTACTAGTGTCTGAGGATCCTAACAGGCTAACACAGCCTACGTCTCCAGGAGCAGGTACTAAATTCAGGTGCATTCAAAGCTCTTAGGTTTTGCTTGATTTTTGTTTTTGTCTTTGTTTTTAATCCTGGACCCATTTTTTAGGAAGTAACTCTCACAGTTAGTATTCTGGCAAACACGCCTTGGCAAATTCATCCCTTAGGCCTCTAAGAAATGCAAGAGGATTGCTGGCAAGTTAACAGCAATAAATGGCTTTCTGGGTTTTACAAGTCCCGTGTCCCCTGCTTCCAGCCATTACATGCATGGGCCTGACGGGAACGACATAAAAGCACCCAAAGAAACCAGCACCGTGACAAGCTCCCTTGCTGGACCAGAGCCTGAGGACGACCTTTGCGGGGAAGCCGAGGGAAGCCTGGGATAGCATCCAGAGATGTGATCTCGGCTCAGATGAACCGTGTTCCTCCAGAATCGCTGCACCATTCGTGGGTGTCAAGGAACAGCCCCTCACTCACAGCTGCATCACTCACACCTGCTTCACTCACACCTGCTTCACTCACACCTGCTTCACTCACACCTGCATCACGACCCTGCCTCGGTGAGGACCCGGCACCTGAGCGCTTCCTGGAGAACCATGCACACCAGGGGTCAGCAAACATTTTCCGCAAAGAACCAAATAGTAAGGATTTTAGGCTTTGCAGGCCCTACACTGTCACACTGCTCAGTGCTGCCTCGTGGCACCGAAGCACCAACAGACAATGGACACACATGACTGGTTCCAGGAACATTTACTTAGGGACACTGAGATTTGAATTTGCGTCACAAAAGATTCTTCTTTTGGCTAAGTGTTCTGGGCAGGAGATTAGGAAAAAGGCCGTTCTCCTGAGTGTGTGGACACAGCCAGATTCTGAGATCACAGCAGCTGCCCATGGGTTGGTCTTTCCTTTGAGTGGGATTGAGACCACGGCCTGCTTTATGCAGTCGCTGGAACGCCAAACAGAGAGTCATTTTTCTGACTACCTCCACCTTTTATAAATAGTATTTCCTAATGAGGACGGGCGATTTTTGCCAAATAAACCCCTCCCGCTCCTCTGTACGTGAGACATTCAGAGCTGCACTCAGAGCAGGCATACCCCTCTAAGCCCTGTTTTGTGTTCACTTTACTTCACAGACACACATTCAGTGAAGGACCCAGCCCACATGGTCACCTCTGCACGCTGTGGCCGTCCCCTGCCTTGTCAGGACACGGCCTGTCCAAATATGTCATTGGGGGTGATTTCTAAGCTTTCCCTGTTACAGTGTTACCGTGAATATATTTGTTCAACTTCATAAGGTCTTTTTTCTTGAGATTTGTTCCCTGAAGTTGAACTTCAAATGAAAAACAGTACTTTCAGATAGATAAAAATGTTATTTCTTATATATTGCGACTTATTTTTTAAAAGTGGATTCTAAAGGGCCCCAAGTATGCATGACTAGAGAACAAGGTCCTACACCTACTGCTAAGCAGGTGCTCAGTGAGGACACAAACGACTTAAAAAAAAATTCCCAGAAAATTAAAACGCTCTAAAAATCTGCTGGGGACAAATGGAGGCTTTGCTCACAGATATTTTGTAATTGAGTTTCACTTGGGTTATTGTATTGTTGTCCATAAAGCAGAGCTGATATGTGACAGCATGCAGAATCCCGAGGAATACTGGACACAGTCAAGTAACACTCACCAAAGTAACTGCGAAAAGCTCAAATGTAAAAAAGAATCAGTAAAATATATTAGAATTTCAAAATGATGCAAACTAGCATGTCCAAGGGGGGTTGTTTGCATTTTTACTTAGTTTTTATTCATAAAGTAATCAGGTGGGTGTGTGCCTTGTGGGTGCAAGGAATAAGTTCTTAAATGAATAAGGGAATGATAAAAAAAAAAGAAAAATACAGATACTCACCAGGGCTGCTATCAAATTAACAGAAAATCTAAAACTCCAGAGTGCCACTGGGAGGAAATTCAGAAGCCCAGTTACGGCTCTTGCCTTGGTAGAAACCAAGTCTTTCCTTGTGTCTTAGACCATCAAATAATGATTACATGTTATTAAAGCAAAATTAAGTGTTAAAGTACATTTGTCAACAATAATAAAGCAATATCAGGGCACCCCTATTCCGAGAATTATATTGTTATTACAATAAAGGCCCCCAACATTAAAGCTAGAGAGAGTCTGGGGAATACCCTCCTTCTTGTGTAGAAGAAGTGAAGCTCACAGTTGCCCTGTGACCGGCCCACGTCACCGGGGAGCTGGCGGCAGGAGGGACAGACTGCACAGTCCTCCCACCTTCCAGACACGCTCTCCTTCCATCCAGATCTCCAGGGAGGACCCAGCGAGGGTACCGCTGACAGGGTGACTTCTCTGAACTCCCCAGGAACAATACGGCACGTGAGCTGTTGACCATAATGAGGTTCCAAACACAGGAAGCTCTTACGGAGCCATCACCAGTCAGGACTGGGAGTCTGGGATTGACATCTACACACTAATACGTAAAAGACAGATAACCAATAAGAACCTGCTGTCTAAAAAAGGAAACAAAATTCAAAAGTAAAAAAAGATTTTCTAAACAATACTGGGCTTCAGGCTCTGGCAGAGCACTGGGTTCTTGAGCAGTAAAATGATTTAAGTTGCTCAAAATCGGTCATTCTGCCGTTGTTAGTGCCAGCTGCAGACAAGGAGAAGGAATTCCCCCCTCTTCCCTCTGTGCCCTGTTCCCTCGTCCGTGCCTCTCTGCGATCATCTGTTTGTCCTGCGCATGCTCTTCTGCGCTATGCTAGCTCTCACTCCCATAAGCGTCTCTGCGCATGCTCTGGGTGAGGCCCTGGCCCGGAGAGCAGGAACAGAGGTACCCGTCTGGGTGGCCAAAGACAGGAGGCATCCGACGTCAGTCAGCTGCCTTAGGTGACTCACTGTAACATGAGCAGATTCCGGAGCATTTAAGGCTATCTGGAGAAAATTCCCAGAACCCGTTGGTGAAGGAAATTTAGTTAGAAAGATAAAAACAGAGGGAAGGAAGGAAGAAAAGGAGGGAGGGAGGGAGGGAGGAAGGAAGGAAGGAAGGAAGGAAGGAAGGGAGGAAGGAAGGAAAGGAGGGAAGGAGGGAGGACCTGGGCATCCTATGGTCCAGGAGGAAGGAGCTCAGTCTATTATTATTTGCACATTAAAATGACAGATGATGTCTTTATGCAGAAGAAGCCTGGAGCATCTGGATTACATGTCAACATAAAGTCCTTTTCCATTTTCTTAAAATTTCAAGGTAGGCAAAGTATTTGCAGATACACAAATAGAAAATAAACGAAGACCCATTAAGAAGGCAGAAGGGCACAGCCCACCTGGACCCTACCTTGTAGGGCTGCACAGACAATTTGCACAAAATGTAAAGTTAAAAAAATGCACATATCTTTTTTGTGTGTGTATGTGAATATGCACTGTAAACACATTTATTGTACGTATTTCACATAGATGTATTTAAAAAACAGTTGGCAAGGGATTATGGATCTTTTTTTTTTTTTTTGCGGTACGCGGGCCTCTCACTGTTGTGGCCTCTCCCGTTGCGGAGCACAGGCTCCGGACGCGCAGGCTCAGCAGCCATGGCTCACGGGCCCAGCCGCTCCGCGGCATGTGGGATCTTCCCGGACCGGGGCACGAACCCGTGTCCCCTGCATCGGCAGGCGGACTCTCAACCACTGCGCCACCAGGGAAGCCCTAGAATGAAGATTTTTGAAAGCTAATTTTCCATGAGATGAAAAAATAGATGCTGTCTAAACCTAAAATGTGTTTATAAACATAATGACTCCAATTCCCTTCAACATTTCACAATCATTGTGTGTAACTTATGATGATCAACTATTTTTAAAATTTAGCAGTTCTTCCCATTTCACCTCGTTTGGTTTTTTTTGTGGATTAAATTCAAGTAAAATTTAAGTTAATAGTTTTGTTTATAAATAATATGCATTGTATGAGGCAATTTTTCTAAAATTCCTTCTTTCCCCTCTATCACTTCCACTCATATTTATATTCATTGGACAGAGGTCTAGATTGATATTCAGAAGATATTGGCAAGGGCTACTTTTTGATAATAAAATTTTGGATGAATGCTTATTTCTAATTTTTGTAATTCTGTGACATTTTTATAAAAACAATAGACATGTATTCTTTTTAAAAATAGAGAAGGAGGAATGGGACAGGAAGGAAGAAGGAGGAGAAAACATTTGCGAACATAGGTGTCAGCTTTCCACCGACGGGATCCACCCATATTTCCCATGACAGCTCCCAGTGTGAGTGAAACGAATTTAATCCAACAACTTTGCACTGTGTTCCTATACTTAGGGAAATACCTTAGAAAATGGTGCAATTATGCTTCGTTTGAAAATAACATACTTGTAGATAAGAACACTTTGAGGAACAACTTTTATTTTCACTTCAAGAAAATTGATCCAAATTATAGATTCCAGCTACATTTCATGCAGAACACAGAGGTGATTTAGAATGACTACATTTGCTACGAAGTAAATTAACATCACCTCTTTATATAGGGGTTTTGGCTTTGCAAGTTTAGTGTTATTCATGCTATGTTTATACAGAATATTCATGCTAAATTTATAGATGGTGAGACAAATTTTAGAGAAACAAACTTTAGAGGAGAGTTACAACATCATCGGGTGTAAGAAGACCCACACCCAGCATTATTTATGTAGCAGTGTTTAAGCAATCACACTGGTAAACAGAAACACAATATACATAGATTTCCTTCCTTATCCATATACTACTATGTTATCAGGCGATATTGAATTGAAAACTGTAAACACAGAGTAAGCTACAGTTATCTCTTACAGATAAAGACATGCACATATTTAATTTAAACATTGAGTTCAAAAATTCACATGTAACGATTCTGAATACTGTATTTATGCCTCTATATTTTAGGGGAACAAAGTGAGCCTACAGGTGCTCTTTTCCACCGAGTTATTTTATTTCATTCTCTTGAAGGAAAAATGATGATAACCTCTGAAACCTGTAAGTTATCCACCTCCTTCACACTCTTGAAAACTGACAAATTTCTACAGCTATGGTCATGTAATTGTTGAACAGACATTTTATGAATTTGTTCAAAGTAAACAATAAAACTCGGAATGATTTAGGTCCCATAGAAGCGCTTTCTTTTTCCCCACATAACTGCAGAGGTTTAGACTTACAGAGAGCCATCTACTCAACCTGATGGCTCACAACACCTGCGGTCCACCCGGAAGCCTTAAAGAACTGTCTGTGCTCCACCTCTAAACCAATCAAATCAGGTGGTCGTTCTGAAAATGTGGTCCCTAGACCAGCAGCATCCATGCTACCACAGAGCTTGTTAGGTATGTAAATTGGGGACCCCACCCTGAATCTACTGAATCAGACGCTGTGGAGGTGAAGCTCCAGAATCCGAGCTTCAGAGGCTCGGTGAAGTTTGAGAACCACTGCTCGCAGCTAAGAGCAGAGCATCTGCACCTTCTGGATCTCCCCAGATCATCTGAGTGTGCCGTCAGTTTGGGGACTCACTCAACCTCTCCATATTCTTCTTTCACGTGAGGATACCAAAGACAGCATTTCCCACAGCAGTTTACCAGCAGAGTTCAACCAAATCTCAAGCCCCCTAATGTCCACTACCTTTTCTAGAAAGTTCCAGAACTCTCTTCCTCACTTGGGCAGACCTAAGGTGAGAAATTAAAAGATCTGGTCAACCATATTCAAGAAATCTTTGGATTTCTATCCCCCATTGTCAAATCTTCAATCGTTATAAAATACACGGCAGCGAAACACGTCTCTTGGAGAATCAACATATGGAAAATAACATTTATGTATCCCCTGCTGGCTCATAAGTATTCCTAAATTATAAGCAGATTTAATTCTGAGAGAAGTATGAAGTGTACCTCTTTATCCATGCTAGCCCTATTTTGAAAACATCACGAACCCACGAGTCTTCTCATTCACTAAGTGTCTCCTGGCTGAGGGTCCTCTGCGGGGGCCCGTGAGGCTGCAAAGGTGAACACGACAGGGATGCCTGAGATACCCCTGGTCTCATGTCATGTTTGCTGACCTGAGCTGCAGCGCTGCAATGGAGTTTTTAGCCAGTTCCACCTACCAGCAACAGTCTCTTTAGAAGAAAAATGACACACTTTCCATTTTAAACAATATTTTCTCATAGTCAAAGCTAGGTGGCACTGACAGAATGTACCAAAACAGCCTGCTTGTGCCGATTGTTTTTTCTTTGTAACAAGATGCGGAGATTTCCACTGGAAATCAACGTGACCCCC
Source organism: Tursiops truncatus (assembly GCF_011762595.2). Classification (NCBI taxonomy): domain Eukaryota; kingdom Metazoa; phylum Chordata; class Mammalia; order Artiodactyla; family Delphinidae; genus Tursiops; species Tursiops truncatus. The sequence goes on along the minus strand of NC_047046.1, from coordinate 86,379,826 downwards.
ATCCACCTCTGCTTCCTTGGATCTATGCTGTTTCTAAATGGAGGTCTTGATCAACAAGTGGTACCTACGATGCCAGGTGAAGGACAAGACACCTGTTTATGTTCTGAGTCTGAGTCTCCCACTTAGGGTTCTTCTGTGTCCCGAAGTCCCACCCATACTTCATCTTCACTCACGACAGACCAGGAAGTTTTAGCCCAGGGATGGTGGAATCTCCTTAGAGAAATGGATGTGATTAGCAGCTGGAGAAGGTCGGGGAAGAGGACCGGCTCAGCCTGATGAAGCGAGCCCAGCAGACCCACTGCAGCCACAGGCAGAGCCCAGCCGCCTGAGCCCTCCCACCGTCCGCTGAGTCTGGACCTCTCAGCAGTGACCAGGGCCACTCGCAGAAGCTGAGCTCGTATAGGTGCGGCCTCACCGAGCCAACCCCCCAAAGAGGGCCCCATGATGGACTGTGCCAGTGGACCTGCTCTACTGCCTCCGACCCTGTGCAGAAATTGGTCATTTGCGCTCCCTTAGAAAAGAGATTTGCTCTTAGCGTTTGCATTTCCGACGCTTCACTGTTAAAGGGAGGAGTGGTGCCGGGGTAATCACGAAAAAGTTATCAGCTCAGCAAAAAAAAAAAAAAAAAAATGAAGGTATGGGATGCGTAGGGCGCAGGCCAATCACGAACCCCTCAAAGATGACAAAATTCAGATCTCAAGCATAGAAACAACGGTCAACCTTAAGGAAGCAGCAGGGAGAATGAAAAAGGCCGTCTATGAGTCGTAGAAGCAGGGAGTGA